>NW_024382299.1:0-20957 GCF_016835505.1 Polypterus senegalus
TATATAAGTGCATTGTTTTTATGATGAACTGAAACTGATTATTTTAGATCCGGATACATATTACCGTTTGCCAACCTAGTCTGCTTATGATTCCAGGATTAAAAAATAACAGTTGGAGTTCGAGCTTTGTTACAAGTGGTTGAATAGTCTACCTGGTACAATAAGAGATGCCCCTTCAGTCTCAGCTTTTAAATCCAGGTTGAAGACTCACTACTTCAGTTTAGCATATCCTGAGTAGAGCTGCTAATTAGCTGTGCAGACCGCGATCTGCATTGTTAGTCATTAGCACTAAAACATAAGTATTATAATACAGTATTTTAAAACTGTTACTCACCCTCCCCTATTCTATTCCTCTTCTCAGTATCCTCATGTAATACTTGGTGCCACTGATCTACTGCCAAGTTGTTTGCCTGCCTATAGAAAAGTCATCTCTGATAAAGGAACACTGGAATCATCGGTAGAAGTTCCTGCCATCAGATTGACTGACCCAGCACTGACTCAGCTGTAGAATGAACAAGGAGGCGAGAAATAGGCTGAGGTGTCCAGGACGCTGACTATGTCTGGATTTTCTTTGACTCCTTTTCTACAATTTGGCTGTGATTCTACCATTAACTGATGGGCAGATATTGTTGACTTTCAATTATGTGAATTAGTTTCTACTTTGTTTTTGATGTATTTGAACACATGTGCATCCTTGTGTGTAATAGTTCTGTAATTTGAGTGGTATAATCTATTCTTGCATTTTGTGTTGTACTTTGTACTATTGTATTGCATTTCTGTGGTGGACAGATTGGCCATGTAGCTCTGTGAAGATGGTTACAGGCACTTGTGTTCTGTTTTGTGTGTTGTACTTACACCATTTTTTGGCACCCATTGTACACACAACCTTTCTGGAAAGGGGTCTCTCTAAATTGCCTTTCCCAAAAATTCTTCTGCTTTTTTTTAACCAACAAAGATTTTTGGGAGTTTTTTGCTTGTCTTTTTAGAGAGTCAAGGCTGGTGGGGAATCAAAAAACAGGCCCCGTTAATGCCCATTTCAGCTTTCCTTGAGCTATACAAGAAATAAATTGTTGTTGTTGTTGATTTTTCTGTTGCATTTATCTATGAGTTTTTGGATGTGATGTAGCGTGTATTTGTTCATTATTTTAAAAATATTTAATGATTGTTTATATCATTTTATTTCTTCTTGGTTTATTATTTCTTTAAATGTACTGTTGTAATGAAAAGCACAAACAGGCATAAAGCTGAGGCACCCTCAGTCAAATCTTATATAATTGAAATGTATTCTGAAATATCAGAGAAATGAAAAATGCCAGTTTCTGTTTGAGTAGTTGGTTTGTTCAAAATTAATATTTTTTGAATAGAAATATACTTGAGAATTATTTTTTACTTTTTTGTTTATCCATTTATTATTGTGGAGTTGATAATTTAAAAATGTAATAATTAATGTGTGAAATGTTTGAAAACCATTTATGATTTTTGTAAATTTAAGAAAAGCAATACATTTGATGAAAAGCGCATTATGACTTGTTCAGGACTTTAAATTTATGACTTGACTCAACTTACCTTTCTTGACTTTGGACTTAGTTGTAAGACTTCCATGTTAGCTGAAAACAGTGACTTGTTCCCATCTCTGTGATTGAATATAAAATTCTTTAATTAACCTAAAAGATAAAGCTTTAAATGGCACCATACTACATCAGTGACCTCCTCAGTACTATGCCCCTATTCACATACTAATATCCACCACTTCTCACAATCTTGTTATACCCCAAACAAACCTGTGCTCTGGGACAATAGAGCCTTCAGCTCTGTCACACTCAGAATTTGGAAGTACCTTCCTAAATTAATAAGATCACCTACTCAGTTAATTCTTTTAAAAACAACTTAAGCCACATTTATTTAGGAAGGTGTTTAACTTATCTTGACATTCCAAACTTTTGTTTCAGTTTACCCTCTATCCAGGTGCTCAGAATGACCTGTCTTTGTTCACAAATGTATGCTGTTTGTTTAAGGTTTTCTTTCAGTGTTTTGTATCTCGATTTTTATTTTTGGTGTATTATCTATTTTTCTAATTCAAAACTTTGTGTTTCCTGTATTTGACTTTATTTTTCAGATACTATTTTCTATCCACTATTGAATATTCCTGTTGTTCCCTGTAGTACTTTGAGCATGTAAAAGGCACCATAAAATAAAATGTATTATTATTATTATTATTATTATATTATTATTATTATTATTATTATTATTATTATTATTATACCTGACAGGAACCTTTTTTCTACGGTATGTCTCTTTGGTATTCTTATTGGAATACAGACTTGGACTGAACTGAAAAGGGATTAAATGAAAAGCAGTTGTCCTGTGTATACGCTGCCTTTGATATGTCATTTAGTAAAGCAAAACAAGTCTAAAAAAGGACAAAGTATTACTCATTTGTTGGTACATCTAGAGAGGTTCATAAATGATTAGATTAGAGTGATTTTCTTTAAGTATCACACGTCTCCAATTGTACAATCAGTCTTTCAGTGTATCAAAATGCTGAAAAGTAGTCACTATGTTGTTTAGTATCACTGTGTATCCTACACTGAACACTGACCACAGAAAGCAAAGGAGAAAGTTTTCTGAGGAAGTCAGCAAAGAAATTATAGACAAGCATGTTAAGGCAAAGGCAAATATTCTGGTGAAAACAGCTGCAAATATTATTAAGATGGTTAAGATCCATGGGACTTTAGCCACCCTCCCTGATGCAACCATAAGAGAAACAATAAACCTCAGAATGGACAACAGGATAGTGGGAATGGTAGACAAAAAGCCAAAGACAATTTCCAAAGAGATATAAGCTTAACTGCAAGGTGAAGGTCCATCAGGGTCTGAATGCACCATTCATCGGTTTTTGAATGACAAAAATGGAAAAAGACCCAGGAGGACTTCACTGTTAAAACAAAAACATAAAAAAACACACTAGAATTTGCTAAAATACATATTAACAAGCCACAATGCTTCTGTGAGAATATCCTTTGGACAGATGATAACCGAATTGTTCAAAGAAAAGAATGCCATACCAATTGTGAAAAATGGAATAGGCTTTTTTATGTTTTGGGGGTGTTTTTCTGAGTTTGTGTAGGACAATGAAATCTCAAGACTGTAAAGAATTTCTGGAGTGAAATGTACTGCCCAATGTCAGAAAGCTATCTCTTAGTCTCAGGTCATGGATCCTGTAACAGGATAATGAACCCAACACACTGCTAAAAAGTTCCAATAATGGCTAAGAACAAAACATTTGGCAAATCCGAAGGGCCTTCTGTGAGCACTGATTTAAATTCTATTGAACATCTATGGAAAGAAGTGATACATACAGTCTGAGAAGACATCTTTAACACTAGAATTACCAGAGCCTATGAGAAAACTCATAATCCGGCCCACCTTAAATCCTTTCTCACCTCTCTGTCAGCATCTTTTGTCCTGTAAATGTGTAGATAAGCAGCAAGCAGCCTGCTATCCCATCTCCTCGCCCACTGCACAGTTCAGTTCGCAAAGAAGTTTGTCAATGCACAGTGTTTATCTTCGAGTGAAGTGCTGGAGCTTTATAGGGTAAAAAAGTACATCGTCATTTGGAATACATACATTTCATGTGTGTTCAGTGTCATCAACAATCTATGTAAAAATGTTGATAACATAGATACATTTGTCATGTTTTAGTAATAATTGACAAAATGTAGACATGAAATGTATAATGTGTGAAGCCTGAAATACAAATGTAAAATAAACACTTTCACAAAAGGTACAAGTATAACAAAACAAGTGCACTTTTATTCGAGAATTTAACCAAAGAAAAAAGAAAACAGGTTATGGTAGGCAGTTGATACGACAGCTTGTGTGGTGCAATGCTAAGAACTGCTGCCTTCGAATCAAGAGGTCGTGGTTTTGATATCAGCTGCTTCCCAAATTTACCATTTTGAGTAGTGAGCTGCTCTTATTGTTTATATCATATAATAAAAACATACATTAGATTTGCATCTGTCAATTTATAGTATTTGTCAAAGTTTTTTTTTCAGTTGTATTCTCTCACTCACGTTCAAGCTTCCACACTTCCACGATCTGAGCTGCTTTCAGATAAAGATGTGGTATAACTGCCAAAACAATGGCCAGTACAAAGAACCATCAGAGTATGGCTTGAAGGAGCCATCTCAGTATTGAAGGACTGTTTTGAATGTACAGACTGGAATATGTTCAGGGGGGCAGCCACCTATGGCCAGCATATTTATTTAGAGATTTATACTGACTGGTGAAAAGACACACAAACTCCATCCTCCCCACCTCATCGACCCCACTCCAGTTTACTTACTGTCTGAACTGCTCCACTGATAACGCTATCGTTCAGATATTGCATGCTGTATTGTCTCACCTGAACACCAGGGACATGTATGTCAGAATACTGTTTGTGGATTTCAGCTCAGCATTCAACAAGAGCATCTCCAGCAGTTGGTGAGGACAGTGGCGGTTTTAGGCATGGGCGACGCAGGCGCACGCCTGGGCGCATTTTTCATGACCGTGGGCGCCACAACTTGGAGGAAAAAATCATCACTGTCCGCTAAGCGGTTTCTATATCTATGATACCTGCGCCGCCTGCTGCTGGAAGGAGCCGCACAGAAGCTGAGCTAGGCCTCCGTCCAGCTGTGAGTCGAGGTAATTCTGGTAGCGAGAACCAATCGGATCGCTCTCCGCTACCAAGATTCTACCAAGAATTGAAGCACGACCAATCGCGCCCGATCGCTACCAGAATTGACCAATCGCACCCATTTGGCTACCAAGAATTGACCAATGACGCTTCGCTTCGGCTACCAAGATTGACGAATCACGACTACCAAAACTCGGAAAGTGCGGCCAGCCTCTTGTCAGTTAATGTATTCTGCAAAAGCTTGTTCGACACGGCAACAGCGCTTATGCATTTGCTTTTTTGAACTTTCTAAAAATGTTACTCACGAGTGTCGGTTTTGACAGACCAATAATTGGACATTTTTATTTATTTATTTAATTGTTTGAAAAGGCTAATAAAAATAGGTAATAAAACAATTATGATGTGGAGGTGAATTGGTTTAGTCTTGACTTCTGGTCTGAGTGACAGCGTTGGGGATTGATGGGAAATCTGTTGATTGCCGATTACTTAGTAAACACAGGTGCCCAATTTAGGAAAAAGAAAAGATGATGAGGAGAAACGGCAAAAGATAAAGGTATGCAACAATATTCTCTCTGTATGATTAAGGTATTCATGTCATTGTGTTAATTAGTGGTATAACGTTAACTCTTACTTTGTTAGCCTTCTGCTTATGATGCATGCATGCTATGCTTACCTTGCTAAAAAAAACAAGTAAAGCCATCACAGAAATTCTAATGGTTTCTATTAAATACCATTGTGAACCATTAACTTTTTCCAGTGAAACTATTACAAAATTCCTTATTGTAGTGTGTTTTGGCACTTTTCCAATAGGATTTACCATCCCACCCACCAATAGAATCCATCATATACCAGCAGACATGTTATACTTACCATTAAAACCAATACAATTCCCATTATAACCATTAAATCCATTACATTTTCTGTTATTTTTGGGCAGGGTTCTATGTTTTTCAGCAGTGTATACAACACGAGATCTAATTAAATTTAACCACAAATTATGCTTTGCAACAAAACTGTTGCAAGTACAGTTATATTTATTTCCATTGTTTGTGTTGGCTACTGTAAATAGCCAGTGTAATTTACATATGTGTAGATCGTGTAAAGACAAACATTTTCCATTTGCTATAACTCTGTTACGTGACAAAGCATATAATTTGAGGCAGTAAATTAACCAAGGAGCTAATTGTTCCTGCATCGCTCAGCATCTGCACGTTGTTTGGTATGACATGCTATCTGCAATACAGCATGTCAGCAAACTCATGCAGTCTCCAAATATGCATGTCGACCTAGCTGTGAATCTTTGAAGAAGACTGAGCAAGGTCTCCAGAGCTACAGGGCAAGTGGCTTTGTGACTGCACAGATGGCTGACCAAAGACATTTGTGAAGAAATGAATGGGAAGCTGTTTTGAAACAAAAAGGCTGAGGTCCACAAGCGCCACTTCTCATATGAATCACATGATGAGCCTTTCAGTGATGCCCTTAGGAAGTTGAGATTGGATTCTTCAATGTTGTTCTTGATGCAGCCCTGTCAGCCATCGCGGAGAGATTTACCACATTGGAAAATGTGGAAAACAAATTTGGGGTTTTGACAAATTTCCCTAGTCTTGCAGATGAGGAGCTGGCAGAGCAGTGCAATGCACTAGGTACCACACTGCACTTCGAAGGGCATTCTGATTTGGACAATAGAGAGCTTTTGCAGGAAATCAAGAACTTCCCTCACCTACCATCAAAAACCATGAGCCTCCTTGAGCTTATCACTTTCATGCACCGATAGGGATCTATCTGAGATCTACCCCAACTTTTGGACTGCTCTCAGAATTGCACTTACCCTGCCAGTGACTGTGGCTCAAGCAGAGGAGCTTTCCAAACTGAAGTTAATCAAGACATACCTGAGGTCAACCATGTCTCAGGAACGGCTCACTGGCCTTGCTGTCATAAGCATTAATCATTCAGTAGGGCAGCATATCTCATATGATGCCATTATTGATGACTTTGCATCTAGAAAGGCCAGAAATGTCAGATTTTAGTTTCAGTTTGTGTTTTCTGTTCTGCAGTGAAATAATTTAATTTTCTTTAGTGTGATTTATTCTATATTTTATTTGTATATTATTCTTAATAATTAAAAATATTTTTTCTTAAATAATATTGGTTTGTACAGAGTATAATTAAGTTATGACAGTTTATTTATTTATTTATTTATTTATTTTGCAAAATTGGTCTTTCGGAATGACGAATTACTACAATAAACGTGTGGTGTGTACAAAATGTGTAGTTTTGTCATGTTTTTTTTTTTGGGGCGCAGGTGGGAGTCTCGCCGGGAGCAATTTAATGTAGAACCGCCACTGGGTGAGGAAACTGTCTCTGGTAGGGCTTGGCACTCCTCTATGTAATTAAATTCTGGACTTTTGAGAGAAAGTCGACAGTCAATGCCATTGGCAGGAACATCAAACACCATCAGGCTGAGCACAGGTGTCCCTCAAGGCTGCATGCTGAGCCATTATCTGAGCCCATTATTGTACAGCTGCTAACCTACAACTGCACACCTAGTATGACTCAATGTCATCATCAAGTCTGTGGATGATACAACTATAGTGGGCCTCATCAGCAACGATGATGACACATCCTACAGGGAGAAGAACATCTGAGGTGGCACAGTGAAAATAATCTGTCTCTAAATGTTGATAAAAGAAAATTGATGTTTGTTGTTGATTTCAGGATAACATTGGCTGACTATTCCCCACTGTTCATCAATGGCTCTGCTGTGTGTATATTTCTGATGACCTCTCCTGGGCAATCAAAACCAACTCTTTTGTCAAGAAGGCACAATGCCTCTTTTTCTGTGGAGACTGTAGAGAATGTCCTGACAAAGTATATCATTGTGTGGTTTGGGAACAACAAAGCTACATGAGTGCTAGACCATGCAGCGTAGTGAGCACAGCTGAGAGGATCATAGGACTCCTCTCCTCGATCAAAACATTTTCAGGCACACAATCTGCGTGGAGCCTCTGCCATTGTGAAAGAAAGATATCTCTCAACCATACACTGTTTGACCTCCTCCCATTAGGGCAGAAGATACGCAGCATTAGGACCAGTACAGTCAGGTTTTACACTAGTTTCTTCCACATTATCAGACTTCTGTACTCACATATCACCAAGCACTATATATACTCCTATAACATTTACACTCTCTGCACTTTACTATGGACTTGAGCTTGATAGGCCCCAGTTTTTTTATATGTTACTTTACTATTATTGTGCACTGGTTTATGGCTATGTAATAGTATATGGTAAATGTATGTTGATTTCTTTTTATGCCACCTGGGACTGTAAAGAACATAATTTTGTTCAACCATATATACTATGTATGTGGATGAATGACAATAAAGTTCAGTTGAGTAGAGTTGAACTGGCACAGTTTGCTCAAGAAGAGGTAAGTCATACTACCTGTTGACGGATGTAGAGGTCTCATTGAATGCTACATTAATTACTTGTTTGCAGTGTTTGCCTCAAAGTTTGTAAAACAAAATATTAGATTAAGGATCACATCTTTTTGCCCATTCTGTTTTAATTTGTGTTATTCTTTGAAATATTTTGTTGAATCAAAACACTAATGCAAAGTCTGAGTTTTATTAAATACAGAATGAACAATGATGGGTGTGAATTACTTTTGTCAGTTTCAAGTTGTTTTAGAGAAAAAATATGTGTTCTTCTGTTTTCATGGAGAATTGTCCTACAATTTTTTCCATGTTCTGTAGACCATTCTCATCTATCCTCTCCTTACTTGTACAGGTGAAGCTGGTCCTCCTTTATCAGAGACAAATTGGCTGGTGTGATGTAATTGCATAAAAAACATTTCACTGATTCTTTCAGTTTTGCAAACACACACACAAATTATACTTGAACTAAAAAGGAATAGCTGAGAAAATACACTGATGTCTACTTTTTTAACTAACAAGGATTATGTCATTAAGATACTCTGTCTTATTTGCTAAAAACTGGCCTTAGCATAATACATACACTGTAAACATTAGCATATGTTTAATACTAAGATCTCCAAGTACCTATTTAAAACTGCATACAAAGTATAATGATTCTATGTTTTATAAAAATTTGGTTGGCATTTTTAAATGTTGTTTTAATGTTTTAACTTTATTTGTAAATGTTTAAAAGCACTTTGATCTTGGGCCTTATATAGTAGAAGTGTACCTTATAAGGATTAATTGAAATTATTTTGAGAGAGAAAGATATCTCGTATGCAGGTTCAAAATTTACCTTCCATTAAATGTAATTAAGTAATTTGCAGAAGCATTGATGATCAATATACAGTTAGCATATATGTTAAAATAGGAGTTTTGTGTTAACTTTTAAACATTATAATGTGTTATCAAGATTTATAATTTACATTTTTTCTTAAAGGAATTCCTCGGAAATGTGTGGGGAGTATAGAGCAGTACAATCTGTAGTATGATTTATGAGGTTTAATCAAGTGTCTATTTATACCCATCTACATTTCACCAGACTCATTACCTGTTTCATTTGTGGAAAGCACAACATTTTGACTATTTTACTTTTGTGCCTAATTAGAATGTCAGTTTGACGTCAGTGTGTTATACGTTTGGTTCTCTAGATGAAATTTAAACAATTTTCCTTGTTTTAATTTGATTACTTTTTTAACAGAGACGGCAAAATGCTTCTGCCCATTTAGAATCATTTTACTGTTTCTGTATCCCAAATATAATGTTTTATTACTGTGTTTTATGTAGTTATTGTAATTGGAAATATGGATATAATATTTATATATATTGTCCCCCTTCCTGTGGTCCCACCACCTGCAGGAGGAATAGGGACCAGGAGCAACAAAAGCAGAGACCTTGGTAGACTGGAATCAGACACAAAATCTGACTCTTGGAATCTGAATCTTGGAATATGGAATGTCACCTCTCTTTGTGGGAGCTGGAGTTGGTGGATGAGGTGGAGAGCTACCAATTAGATATAGTTGGGCTCATGTCCACCCACTTGCTTGGTTCCCCTGTCAGAGAAAACTCAAATAGGTTATAGTACTGATGTGCCAGAAGTACTCCTGGGTTCAACAAAAAGGCCCTTCACCTTCCCCAGGCAAGCAACAGTCAGGAGTTGGGCAAATCTCAATGGGAGGAATGAAAGAGAACGAAAAAGAAGAATAAGAACAAATTAATAAGGAAGAAAATAAAGAATTGATAAAATGATGAAAATAAAATAGTTAATTTGAGGCCAGAACTGTAGATGTGTCAAGGGATTGAGATTTGAGACTCCTTCCCAGCAGTCACTTTATAGAACTAAATAACAAGCTGGTTAGTTTTGCAGATGATATCAGAGTAGGTGGAAAAATAGATAATGTAGAATCAGCTAAATTGTTGTGAAGGAACTTGGACAACATACAGACTTGGACAGTAACAGATGACATTTGATGTAAGTAAACGTGAAGTATTAGGAAGTAGAAATGTTAGATTTGAACACCCAATGGTAGGTCTAAATCGTGAAAGCATCTTTTTGAGAAGCATATAAGAGTCAAATGGACTCCTCACTATCTACATTCAGAAAGCATACAGAAGTTAATGAGATGTTTTACTTTTACATTTACTTATTTGGCTGACACCTTTATCTAAGGCAACTTACAACATTTATAATAGCATTGGTTACATTTCTTTCTGTTTTTCAATTGGAGCACAGGCAGTACAAGTTACTTGCTCATGATCACACAGTGTCAGAGTGGGATTTGAACCAGGTGCCTGAATAGATGACCATGATTTGGTGAAACCACTGCTTCATTCTAATTAAGACTATAAGATGACCTAATCATAGTTTACTAGTATAATCTCTAAACACTTGTGCAGGAAACATCAAACATAAGTTATTTAACTAGTTTTTAACTATAGTATTTATATTTTGATTTAAATATATAAATTTACTGCTTCTGGAGAAAACCAAATATGGAAGAGGTTCTCACTAATTCTGTTCATTAAGGAAAACTTATTATGATCCTTTCATTTGGAAACATTCTATTCTCTCTTCATTTCCTATCCTATCAGGATTCTTTTCTTGTTATATCATATATAAATCAGCATCTTTAAAGGCCCTGTCAACAAACAACCTTTAACTGGATTATTGGGTTTTAGAATGTTAAGTAAATTGCTAACTCAGCTACAGGGGATGCAAGTTGATCCCAAGCCCAAAAAATGGGAAGGATATCAGTGTAAAATTTTTGTCAGATCAATATAGAAGACAACAATATAGATTTCCATACTGGATCAGTCAAGGGCGGTCAATAATGGCGCCACCAGTGCTGTTAGACAACAGGGTGCTAGGGAAATTGGACTATATTGGCCAAAGTAGAAGAAAGATGGGAAAAACATGTCCAGAGGCAGGAATAGAAGTGGAAAGTTAAGAGAAGTGGAAGTAAGGTTAGGAACTTTGATCATTGGCAGTATGGCTGGTAAAGGGAGAGAGTTAGCCGATATAATGGAGAGAAGAAAAAGTGGATATACTGTATTGTGTGTGCAAGAGACCAGATGGAAGGGAATAAAGCCAAGTTTATCAGAGGTGGGTTCAAATTATTCTACCTTGGTGTGGATGGGAGGAGAAATGGGGTGAGGGTTATCCTGAAGGAACAGTATGTCAAGATTTTTGGAGGTGAAAAGTGTGTATGGGACACAGTGTTGATTATAAAGTTGGAAATTGAAAGTGTTATGATGAATCTTATTAGTGCACATGGCCCTGCAAGTTTGGTGTGCAATGAATATGAGATAAGATTTCTGAAATGAGTTGGATGAAGTGGTGGATATTGTACCAAAGGGAGAGAAGCGGTGATTGGAGCAGATTTCAATGAACATGTTGGTGAAAGGAACAGAGGAGATGAGGAGGTGATGGGTAGGTATGGTATGCAGAAGGTCATATGATAGTGAATTTTGCAAAAGGAAAGAACATGGCTGTGGTGAATACATATTTTAATAAGATGAGGGAACACAGGATGACATACAAGGATGGAGGAAGATGCTCACAGGTGGTTTTATATTATATGCAGGAGACTTCAAAGTGTTGGCAGTGGAAAGCATAATTAGTAAGTATAGGATAGTGGTCTGTAGGATGACACTAGGGATCAAGAAAGAAGGAGAGCAAGGGAGGAGGCAAGGATGTGAAATTGTGGAAGTTGAAAAGGAAGACTGTAAGGTGGAGTTAAGGGATGAGGTAAGACAGCAACTAGATGACAGTGAAGAGTTACAGATAGCTGGGCAACTAGAGGCAGAAGTAGTAAAGGGTGCTTGGTGTGACATCTGGATAGAGAAAAAGGACAAAGAAACCGGCGACAGAATGGGCAAATACAGGAGAGTATACAGGGGAAGAGGTTGTGAATAAGAAGTAGAATAGTCAGGGAGATGAAGAATGTATACAGGAGTACAAGGAGATAAGGCATAAGGTGAGAGAGGTGTGAAGGCTAAAGATAAGGCATTTGATGAATTATATGGAAGGCTGGATACTAACAAGTGGGGAAAAGAACCAGTACCGATTGGCTGAGGCGGAGGCTAGACTGAGCTAGGAAGAAAGTTGTGCAGCAGGTTAGGGTAATAAAGGATAAAGATAGAAACGCATTACTCACAGAATGACATACCTATGGAAGCATGGAGGTGTTTGGAGAGATGGCAGTGGAGTTGTTTAATGAAATCTTGGAAAGCAAGAGGATACCTAAGGAGTAGAAAAAGTATACTGATATAATTTTTAAGAAAAAGCCTGATGTGCAGCACTATAGTAACTCACAGCCACAGCAAGGCGTTATGGGAAAGTGTAGTGATACCTAGGTTAAGAAGAAGTGATGGTTTCATGCCAGCAAATAGCACTATAGATGTTTGCTCTCAGGTTGTTGATGGAGTATAGAAGACCAAAAGAAGTTGCATTGTGACTTTGTGGACCTAGAAAGCATATGACAGGGTGAGAAGAGTTGTAGTAATGTATGAGGAAGTCAGGGTGATAAGTATATAATAGTGTTACAGGGAAGAGTGGTACAGTATATAAGGATATGTACAAGAGAGTGTGGAAGTGGTGAGGTCTGCGGTAGAGTGATGGATACATTTAAGGTGGGGGTGGGGTTACATCTGGGATTGGGTCTGACCTAGGGAATCCCCTTCTGGACATTTTCATTCCATTGCTGGGAATGAAACTGCTGTATTCCTCGGAAACCAGGAGCAGGCCAAGCTTGCATATATAGTGTGGGCGAAAACTCAGACCAGACAGCAGATATGATTTATAAAGCAGCTTTATTTTCAGAGTCCACGGTGAGAAGAGTTTCAGATAAGCAGACAATCAAATGTACATGGCAGCGTCAGGGCTCTTCTGAACCCGTCTGTTAGGTGGGGTCCAGTTTTATACCACTAGAATGCTTGATTTAATATCATTATAAAATGCAACAGTTAACACATTTATTATACACAAACCTTGAGCCTCTTTAATGTCCCTTGTAAAACTTGATTTCTTGGCTCCTTTTGTTATGGCGTTCAGATGTAAGCTAAGGAAAGCGTGATAAAGGCAGACTCATGTGTGGAATACTTAGACCTTGAGTCCTTTGCACAAATATTTTCTGTTTGCTAAAACAAAGCATGCTATTACAAGGTTTGTAAAGCCTACTTCTCAGACATGAATTAGTACAAGGGAACAAGAACATTGTCTCCACATTCCTCCCAAAATATTTGATCAGGGAGAGTTGAGTAGGGAAAGGGTAGGAGAGTGGGATGGAGTGGAGTGGGCGGAGGAGTGTGGGGTGGCTGTGCTGATCTGAAGCATTTTTTCTTTGTGTAAAAAGTAAGCCTTTGCCATAGAGGCAGTAAAATACTTGGATACAGTGTATCCTATCAAGGGAACAATAAAGCAAGCTACAAGCAGGAGAAGCATTAAAAGCAACCGTAGAGAGATGAAAACTGACTTAAGCCATTTAACCAGGTTGGACTGGAGGTGTCTTGACTCAGGACCCACAACAGTGGCTAAAGCTAAGCTAAATAAGCCACCAGAAACCTGCAAACAGGAACAAAGCACAAGAAGTCCCCGGTGACTTGAAAATAAATCACCCTAAAATGTTCAAATATAGCTGAAAGTGCGTACAATTTTTACTATTATGTTCTAGAAAATAGTCTGTAGGAAGAACAAAAAGCCAGCTTTCTTTCAAGCTGTGCTTTATATAGCGTCTTTTATACATTTATCAGTCCATCCATTTTCTAACCTGCTTCAGTTCAGGCTCATGGTCATCTGGCACCTATCAAAGTTGTGGGCACTGGAACCCTTGAAATGGATGTCATCCTATCACAGGGCACACTCTTTCACATGTCCATAAGAAACACCAGGCAAAAGTAAATTATCCAGTTAACCCAGTTTTTACATCTTCAGGATCTGGCAGCAAACAAGGATACCACAATCAAGGGTTCCATCTTTTGCAATGTTAGATGTGAATCCAAGCAGGCAGTCCCTCAACTTTAACAGTGTGTGGTGTCGACAGCAGAACTTGGAACAGTCCTCTCCACCGAGGGTGATGCCAATGCTTCCTTCGAGTATCTCTAACCAGAATCCAGGTTCCTAATGAAATCGGGGAGTCCTTTGATAGAGGACTAGTTCTCCAGGCCTGATTCACCTGCTCGTGGACTTCCTTCAGAGAAGCTCGGAGACCTGTAAGACTGGAAAGAAGATCATTGTCCACAGTATGCAGTGTAACATTACCTATGACCATGCGACTGGCATGGCCGTCGTCAGAATTTCGAATGGCGACAGCCCTAACTGCCGATGTGTTCTTCCCTTAATCCATCAAGGCCAGAGGCAGAGCATCAGGCCAAGTTAAATTTGTTTGCTCACAGATTTTAGCCAATTTAGATTGCAAGGTACCATTGCATCGTTCCACAATACCTCCACTCTGGGGGTGGTATTTGCAATAATGATGCACATTTATCTGGAGCCAGGTGGTTAATTCATTTCTAACGGAATTTAGTGGGTGCCATTATCACTTTGTAATTTCTGTGGTATTCCCCATCTAGGAATGATTTCCTTTATCAAAGCTTTTGCCAGAGGTTTGGCATCGGGAGAACACATCAACAGTTACTAAACAGTACCGGTACCACTTTGATGGTGTTAATTCAATGAAGTCCATTTGAAGGTGTTCTAATGGACCCATTGGGATAAGATGTAACAGCGGACTTACCTGGGTGCCTTTCCTACATTAAACTTTTGACATAATGACAGCACCGCAGAACTGCTCTGCATATGTAGAGAAACCTACAGCTTCCCAATGTTTTTCAACATCTTGAACCATGGTGTCCTTTCCAGCATGGTCTAAGCCATGGGCGATTTTTTCCATACCTGGGAAAGAAGCCTTTGGGAGGAAAGGTTTGTTAGTTTGCTTATGGCTCCAGAGTAGAGGGACACTTCTTTGGACCATTTTCTCTTCTCTGTGTCCGTGGCTGTACTCTGTAAAGAAATAATTTGATTATCAGTGTCCTGGTCATTTCTCTGTTGGAATAAAGAATTGGTATGTTATTTACAGCCCGTTTAGCAAAATGATCAGCTAATTGTTTCCTTTGACCAGGATCCTGTTTTCCTGTGTGAGCTTGACATTTACGATCACTAGCTTTGATGGTTTCGATTGTGGCCTCTAAGAGGATTCTTTTTAGTTTTGATGCTGAATGGGCTTGCAGTCTGGTCTTAATCCCCGAGTTTCCATAATGCCCCATGATCATGGCAGACTCAAAGCATATCTAGAATCAGTATAGATAGTTACAATTTTCCCTCTGACAACTGACAAGCTCCAGGTGAGAGCTATCAACCAGCTGCCTGCAGCTAAACTTGAAGAAATCGGTTGTTTCCTGTAGGTCTGGTCTAGGTTTTATAACCTTAGTTATTTCATCATGACAGGTGGTAGAAGAGTAGCTGGATTTAATGTGGAACACCTTTCTATGGTAACGTTTGACAACGTACAGAGTACATTTTGATAGTGTATTACCGTAGCAGTAGTGAGATGTGAGGTTTAAGCCTGTACTAAAATGGAGTGTACGGCGTTAGGCACTCTTACCACTAGGGGGCTCATGAGCACTATATCTGTACTGGCTAACATGGCCTCTGTTGTGGCTGCTACAGCTCTGAGACAGGTTGGAAGTCCCGCAGCCACTGGATCCAATTTTTCTGAAAAATAGGCTAAGCCTTTGTTTTTTCTCTCCATGAAGTTGTGTAAGAACTGCATTCATATATCCCCCTTTTCGTCCACGAACAGAGTGAATGGACGAGATAGTCAACAGTCCCAAGCATCGCAAACAGTGACACTTTTTTTGAAGTCACATAGAGCCTTCTCAGCTTGATCATTGCATGCCACCTGACCAGAAAGGGGGAGATCAGGGGTGATCGCTAAAGTCTGCAAAAGCTGTGCTCTTTCAGTGAAGTTTAAAATCCATTGCCAGCATTATCCTAGAATGCCTAATACAGACATAACCTATTGCTTTGTAACAGGTCTAGGAAGATTCTGAATGGTGTTTATACGATCGCTAGAGAGAGAGAGAGCTCTTGTTTCACAAGAAATGTCATGACCTGAATATTTCACAGTTGTTTGAATTAACTGCAGTTTTGTTTTAGAAACTTCATGGCCATTTTTTGCTAAAAATAATAACAATTTCTGAGTATCACGTGCACAATCTTCTTCTGTAGTACTACACATTATATCATCTACATACTGTATCAATACACTGTCTTTATCTGGCCTTTTAAATTTTGAGCAAGAGCTTGTCCAATACACAAGGCTTAGTATATCCCTGAGACATAACGGTCCATATCCAACGGCGGTTTTGGAAAGTAAAGGCAAACCAGAATTGAGAGTCGGGGTGCAAAGGAATACAAAGATAAGCGTTACCAAGGTCAATAACAGAGAAATAACGGGCGGATGGGGGTATCGTAGAAAGAAAATAGAGGAAAAACTGCAGAATTAACGTGTGAAGATCTTGAACAAAAGCACATGAACCATCAGCCTTTTAAACAGGTAAAGCGGGGAGTTGACTGGAGTGTTTAATTTGAATGATTGCTCCACATTTCACGAGATCGGAATGTATCGGCGGATATAGCCTCTGCTGCTGGAGACTGAAGATACTGGGCGCCTGCGGGCGGAAGGACGATTTAGGGTAAATCACCAGTGGCTCACAGTGTACTATCCTTCCATAATCATTTTTCCCACGGGACCACAGTGCATTGGGAAGTGAGGAAAGCAAGAGGAGAGGTGGTTTGCAAATGAAAAAGCAGAAAGGAAAGGACGGCACAATGCACGATGTACTAAAATATCATTTTGAAGCACAACTTTAGTTATGAAATGATCTGAGGGATCAAAAATACCCGGAGCAACGTGCAGCCAGTCCATCCTACCTAAACATTGTTCCACCCATTCCCAATTACGACCCAGTGAACAGTGCTAGGATTGCCTAAAGAAACATGAAGAACCTCCTAAATAGAAAATGCTTTGTGAATATGTGAGATGACTGACAGCAGCATGTGTTGGATGAAAAAAAAAATAAGAGATATGGAGATCCTGGGCATACCTAGAGAGAAAAAGATTCTAACAAGTTAGATGTCCACTTCGTAGGAGACTGGCAGTGCAAGTGGAGAAGGTGTTGGGACTTGCAAGTGGGAAAAGACATGAAGGAAAAGTGTAGGGCTTAGGAGAATGGTGTGTGAGGAGATGTTGGGGGTTTGGCACAGAATTTAGGAATAGAATAGTAAAACCCTGTTGAGTTAGAAATAGAGAGAGAGCTTAGTCATCAGATCCCTTCCTAACAAATTACAGGCAGAGCTGGTATGAAAAACCAGTGCATCATATGGAACCACTGAATGAAGCTGAACGAAGAGGTTTGCAAGCAAAACGTGGTTGTCCAGAAGCAGTAATACACTGCTATGTTCGAGGCAGACTAGAAAAGCATTTTCAGTGCCATTCACCAGAAAAGTCAATAAAGGATCTGTGTCCGCATGGCGAGTGTGCAAAGGCAACTGAAGAGAGTGGCTGGGGTCCTGTGAAAGAATATCCTCAGGTTCAGGTATGTAAGGCGGGGGAGGAAGCTGATGTGGGCAATTGCGGCAGAAGTGTCCCATCGTAACAGGCATAAGATGTAAGTGCTTGATCTGAGGGGAGAGGCAGCTGAGCAGACGAAGAATTCGGATTAGGAAGGTAAAAATCAGCGACCTCTCCCGCTCACCCCTGTCCTGAAAAATCCACGTCCTCCCGTCCCTCGCCTCCCAGAGGCGGCTCCACCTGCATAATAATTCATTTGTGCCACGATTAACTTGGTCTGAGTATCTGATTCTCTTTTTGTTTAGTCTGTTGTTCAGCATGCTCCGCGTGTCTTTAAACTTCATCAAATGGCACTTTCCCATCCAAATACAGGGCATGCACTTTATTTTGAATATCACTTCTGAGTCCTGACACAAAAGGAGGAACTGCTGCCTTGCACGATCGGTGAGCTGCTAAGTCAGAATGGTTTGTCATCAAGTCTTGAATGCGTGTGCCCATTCATCTACCGCTCTCTTTCTTTTGTTTGGCAGCCGAATGTACAAGTCGGTGCCCTTTATATTTTGCAGTTATTGCAGTTTCACGGGTTCCCATTGGGCAAGGAAAGGACCCTCATTATTTTGTCCACGAGGCAATGCCTCATTCCACTGCCACTGTACTCCATTATGCTGCCCATGATTGACAGTAGCCCAAGTAGTGCCATTTTCTCATGTAGCACTTAGGTCCACTCAGCTTCACTGTGTTTGTACATAATTATCTAGCTGCTGCACCTGTTCCCAACTTCAACCCACGATTACCTTAGGATCAGGCAATTCCGGACACTACATCTTTTAGCTCTTGAATATCCCAGTTCGATGTATCATTACAGTAGTGGGGTTAGCGTTCCTGGGGGTTGTGTGGGATTGTGTTGAGGTTAGGACCTCAATTAAGGGCATGAAAATGTGGGTGCTAAAGGTTTTGGGGACTTAACGGGGTAAGGTTTTCAGGGGACTTATCTCTGAGGGTCTTGCTTCTAGAATGCGTTGTGAAATGGAGGGCTTTATGTTTGAGTTAGAAGAGCCTCCATAGCCCCTAACAAGTGACCGTCAGTCTCATCATCAGGATCTGTAAGTGAGGAGGGGTCGCACTGATATTGTTCATCAAAGAAATCATCAGTAACTTGGGCATTGGTAACCACAGGAGCCGTTGGGGCAAGGGGTGAAAGAGGTGGTGGGAGAGGTTGTGGGTAAAGTGTTGAGGAAGAGAGCACAGGATATAAAGGGTCTTTTTTATCACTCCTTTTCCTCCTTCAGAACAGGGTCCCGTATCAGCCTGCACTTTCTGTAAACCATAAGCAGCTCTTCTTTTCCTTTCTATTCTTAAGTTCAGCAACTTAAAGCTCATTCCGTTTTGTGCACGCTTCCAACTACGGTCTTTAATAACCATTCCTATCTGTCATACATATCCATCCGATGGGACCTCCATTACAACAATCGTGTGCATTTCTGCACAGTATTTTTCTAATGTCCTGTATCTCATTCATATCTCCAGTTCCTTCCACAACGCCATCTACCTGCACTGTCCTTATTCTACTTTCTACATGCCTTTTTTTCAAAAAAATCTAATCCTGTCTTCTTTTCAATGAGCTTTTAGGGGACCCACCTTTGATCCCGGACAGCACTGAGCTCTGGATCCCCAAAATAATCCTTCTAACGTTAGGGTTTTTAGGACTATTGGGGACTATTTGACTTCACTAATTGTTTTGCCCATAATAGCGTCAGAATCTCAGCAGAAAATGACTCAGCCTCGAGTAAACCCCGTCCACCCGCCGTCCGCTCCTATCCCTGGATTACAGCTTCAGGTGACTTCTTGTCCGTTTATTTGCATCAGCAGAATCCTACATCAATACGTCCCGTAGAGTCCAGGATATGGAGGTTTAAACCCCAATCCCTTCATCAGACGGTTTGTATGCGTCAATCTGCCAGGGTATAGTCTCTGTCACCTTAGCAACCCGTTGGAGACAAGAGGTATGACCAGGCAGCGATGAAAACTCGACCTCCCGTTATTTAGACACACATTCTCTAAATCGCTCTTCACCCCGATTCCTCAAATTTTTATAGGAGTGTGCCACTCACCCCTTTCTAATCCACTTCACAGAGATAACTAGCTAACATTCACACTGTGTCGTTTCCGTAGGGTCCCAAGTCACCTTCGTGAGTCCTTAGAACCCTCCTATGGGTCTGATACAGTATGCTCTCTTATTCTTTATTTTTGCATATGCTTTTATTCTTTTCTTCTATATTCGTGATTACTTCTAGCACACCAGTCAAACTCAACTAACAGGAATCCCTATCTACTCACGGTGACTCCATCCACCTGCCTGGAAATGCCGTCAAGTTGTGCCTCTGATCGGGTGGAGGAGGTCAGGGACTCACCAGGAAACTTCCAAGGCAGGCCAATCCTACATTTACCGAAGCTGGACCAGACCCGGCCGGAATAGGCTCCACCACGGTCCTCTGGACGATCCTGCACGAGGAGCCGTCTGCGCCTCCCTGCCCACGTGGGCCAAAACTGTGGACGAAAACTCAGACCAGACAGCAGGTGCGTTATAAAGCAGCTTTATTTTCAGAGTCACGGTGAGAAGAGTTTGCAGAAAACAGACAATCAAATGTACATGACAGGTCAGAGCTCTTCTGAACCCGCTCGTTGGGTGGGGTCCAGTTTTGTTCCTAGAATCGTGATTTAATATCATTATAAAATGCAACAGTCAACACATTTATTATACACAAACCTTAAGCCCTTTAATGTCCCTTGTAAAACTTGATTTCTTGGCTCTCTTTTGTTATGAGTCAGATGTAAGCTAAGGAAAGCGTAAAGGCAGACTCATGATGTGGAATGCTTAGACCTTTGAGTCCTTTGCACAAATATTTTTCTGTTTGCAAAACAAAGCTGCTATTACAAGGTTTAGTAAAGCCTACTTGAAATGAATTAGTCAATTAAAGAGAGAACATCGTTTTCCACAATAGCGTGTGAAAACGATCAAGAATACTAGAGTTATAGTTGAAAATAATTAACTGGCACAGTTTTTGTTGGCCCAGTGTAGTGTTTTGATTCAGTCAACCAGCAGCATAGTCTCGGTCACTACAGCACATAGGACAGGAAGAGTCTGCCTCGCAGCTCACAAATGCCAGGACAGGGCAGACTTCATTGCGCTGTCGACACAGCTTTGAACAGCAACTTGAAATTGCACTT
>NW_024382300.1:0-6301 GCF_016835505.1 Polypterus senegalus
TACAGGGCATAGAGCAAATTATATATAGAAGTACTGCAGGATTTTATTTCTATTGCAGACCAAGCCTGTGTGTGTTAATCTATTTGTGTCAATGTCCTGGTTATTATATTTTATATTTGCCGCCCAGTAATAAAATTGAAAGTTAGGTAGAGCCATACCACCTTCTGCCTTAGGTCTTTGTATGGTCACCCCTTGGATCCATTGATGTTTTGAATTCCAAATGAATGAGGTTATGATGTAACTTCTAAAAAAATATTTATTAATGTATATTGGAATGCTTTGAAATCGAAAAAGAAGCTTAGGAAGGATATTCATCTTAACAAAATTAATTCTTCCAACCAAAGTGAGATGAAGGGATGACCGTCTATGCAAGTCTTTCTTAAGTTCTTCCATACAGACAGCAAAATTTTGTTGATAAAGAGCTTTATGCTTACTTGTGATGTTTACCCCTAGGTATTTAAAATAATCTGTGATGATAAAAGGGAAGGTGTCCAATCTGATATTGTGTGTTTAAGAATTCACTGGAAAGAGCACACTTTTATTCAAATTAATTTTGAGTCCAAAATTCTTTTGAAATTCTGTTAGTGCTGTTAGCACTGCAGGTACAGTATTTTGTGGGTCAGATATATACAGTATCATATTATCTGCATATAGTGAATGTTTCTGTTCAAGTCCTTCTCTGATAATCCCCTTTATCTTAACCATTTTGAAAGTGAACTGCCAGTGGCTCAATGGCAATTGCAAAAAGCAGTGGTGACAAAGGACATCCTTGTCTGGTACCACGTTCTAGTTTGAAGTTGTCTGAATTAATGTTGTTAATACAAACTGAAGCTTCTGGAGTTGTATATAGTAGTTTGATCCATGCACAAATGTTCAGGCCAAACCCAAATTTCTCCATTCAAACATGTCAAATGCTTTTTCTGCATCCAATGATAATATCATCTCCGGGGTTTTAGACTTTGTGGGTGAATATATTACATTAAACAGGCATGAAAGATTGGAAGCTAAGTGTCTGCCTTTAGTAAATCTAATTTGGACTTGTGATATTATCGAAGAAAGCACTTTCTTAATCCTTCTAGCTAGGACTTTGGAGAGAATCTTAACATCATTTTTCAGAAGCAAGATTGGTCTGTATGATATAACAAGTCCTTATTTTTCTTATAAAAGACGGTAATTAATGCTTGGCAAAAAGTTTGATGTACAGTAGACTTTTATTGTCTCTAGTTTCTGTAAATGTTGCTAATAAAAGCATTTTCTGTTTTTTAGTTGCATCTGGAAGGCTTCCATTTACGTAAATATAACTGAACTACATTTCTCCACCATTCTGACAATAGAACAAAGCACCCATAATAACCAGACAAAAAATGTAATCATTTTAGTATGAAAAAGGTAAAATTTAATAATTTTCCCAAGTCTGCTTTTAGTTGTTGTATTTATTCTAATAATCACTCACACCCAACTTTAAAAATCTACATTTTTAGTGCACAAAGTTTAATATTCAATGACACAGCTACATTTTACCTGCACTGCATTCAGTTATCATTCATATTCTAATAGAAATAAAATTTTGTTCTCAAGTTAAATCATTTTTCTATGAGCTTCACTTTCTGTTACAAATTTATTCTAACATATGTGACAGATAGGGGGCGATGTCGTCCTCTTGAACCCTCAGACCAGACGCCAGACACCAGGTAAAAGTCCAATAATTCTTTTTTTTACAATAATAAAGTGCACAAAGCACTCTTCACTCCACTATACTTATAAATTTACAATCAATACAATTCTCAATAATCGATCCTCCTCTCCCAGACGTGTTGTTCCCTTCCTCCCAACTCAGCTCGTCTGTCTGGGATTTCCCAGAGTCCTTTATAGTCCTTGACCCGGAAGTGTTTCTCTCTCTCTGTCCATGTGACTGGCAATACTTCCGGGTCAGATAAAAACTCCTTTTCTTCAACCCGGAAAGTACGTCATTTCTTCTGTCCACGTGACTGGGACGTACTTCCGGGCTATAGGGAAAATAATCCTTGTTCCTCCCTGCAGCGTCCTCTAGTGGCCCCCATGGTATCCAGCAGGACTGTGGATAAAGACTCCATTGACCGGGATTCCCTGCTGGCATTCGGGGCACCTCTATGCTGCAGGGAGGGCTCCATCAGGCAGCCTGGGGGTATTAGCCGGGATGAATGGCCGGCCATATGCCACACATGTTATATTCTGTTACATATTTATGATCTATTATTGATCATTTGCTAAACCTATGTCACTCAATAGAATGCCTCCAAAAAAACTACTAATGGAACTTGTAAGGCTTTTACTATATTTTTTAAAAACAAAATGAATGATATTAAAAGTAATGTTATACATCCCCCCAAAGCTGATCCTGTTAAATTCCAGTTCTCAATTTTAAGTGAATCAAATTCTTTCACCATGATAGATTTACCCGATCTATGTAGAATAATTTTTCGGCAGAAAATATCCACCTGCATCCCTGACCCAATACCAACAAGCTTTTTCAAAGATGTATCCAATGCGCTAAATGATATGGGGCCTTCTTAGACTGTTGTTAAATCTCTGCTCAAGAAAAATAATCTTGACTCTTCTGTTTTGGACAATTTTGGACCTATTTCTAAACTGCATTTCGTAAGTAAAATTATAGAAAAGACAGTCATTACGCAGCTAAATGATCACCTGAATAAACATTCTATTTTTGAGAAGTTTCAGTAAGGTTTTAGATCAAATCACATTTGCAGAAACTGCACTGGTTAAAGTAGTAAATGACTTGCAGGTAAATGTGGACAGAAGCCATTTATCTGTTTTCAATGCAGCATTTGATACCATTGATCACAATATTCTTAAAAATGACCTTAGTCAGTGGACAGGCCTCTCCGGAAATGTTTTAAATTGGTTTGAGTCTCACTTAACAGGTAGAAAATTCTTTGTTAGTTGTGGTAATTATACTTCAACAACACATGATATTCTATATAGTACTCCACAAGGATCTATCCTGGGTCCGCTGCTCTTTTCGATCTACATGCTTCCATTAGGTCAGATTATCTCAAAGCACAACTACAGCTATCAGCTATGCTGATGGCACACAAATGTATTTATCAATAGTGCCTGATGACCCCGACTCTCTCAGTTCACTGACACAATGTCTTACTTGTGTTTCTGATTGGATGAGCAGTAATTTTCTCAAACTAAATAAGGAGAAAATGGAAATCTTAAGTGATTGGCAAAAATGGATATAATAAGGATATTACAAATAAACTTGATCCATTAGGCTTAAAAGTATAAACGGAGTTAAAGAATTTAGGGGAAATTATTTATTCTGATCTAAATTTTAAATCATATATTAATCAGATTACCAGGACAACATTTTTTCAGTTAAAGAATATAGCAAAAGTTAGATCTCTTATAACTCTGCAAGATGATGAAAAGTTAATTCATGCTTTTGTTTTTATTTGACTAGATTGCTGTAATGAACTCCTTTCAGGACTACACAAAAAAAGACATCCATCAGTTGCAACTAGTGCAGAATGCAGTTACAAGAATGTTAACTAGGAAAAGAAAATCTGAGCACATCTCTCCAGTTTTGATGTCACTACATTGGTATCTGTGCCATTTAGAATTGACTTTGAGATACTGCTTATGGTTTTGTAAAGCCTTGAATAATCTCACTCCATCTATATTTGGGACTGCCTGTCACCTTACACTCCAAATCATGACCTTAGATCTTCAAATGAGGGTCTGCTTATAATTCCAAGAGCTAAACTTAAAAGAAGTGCTGAGGCAGCCTTGTGCTATTATGCACCTAAAATCTGGTATAATTTACTGATACAAAATTCATTAATACAGTGGAGCATTTCAAAAAACTTCTAAAAACCCATTATTTTAACATGGCTTTCTCATAGCTATATTTTAGTGTATTCCTGTTAAGCTATATGTGCATTGAATTGTCATTTTCATCAAGGCTCCACAACTTGTGCTAATCCTTTCTATTCTCTGCTGTTCTTTTTCTGGTTTTCTGTGGTAGCGATCTGAGCCACCACCACCTGATCAAGGAATTGAAGGCAGTACCGCAGATGTCCACAAGGCCATCATTATCGAATTCTTTCATGTGAAGCCTGAAAGCCATAAGGATTTATTTAGACCATTTATATTAGGTTGAATGCCCAGTGGGGGGCTGGGTGGTTTCTTGGTATTGGAACCCCTGCAGATTTTGTTTTTTTTCCTCTGGCCCTTCTGGAGTTTTTTTTCTGTCCTCCCAGCCATATGACTTTACTCCTTCTTACTTAGTATTGCCTAATCTTAGTTTTGTTTCATAAAAACTTTTCGTTGTTCAGCTTGTAAAGCACTTTGACCTACGACATTTGCATGAAAATGTGCTATATAAATAAATGTTGTTGTTGTAACAAACATTTCTATAAGTTATTATACAGCAATATAAAAACTTATTTAAAGTCAGTATTAACAATCTTCTGAAGTGTTGACACAAACACTGCTATGAATCTGCTTAATGAAAACGCCTAACCACTTTATGAGTGCTTTCCTTACTCAAACCAGTCCTAGTGCAAGTTCTGCAGAGAACTCAGTTTAGCTGATAACTTTTAGTTTATAAATCCATCAATAAGGAAACTCTCTCTCTTTTCTCCTTGCCATAAATCCCCAGTCCCAATTACAGGGTGGTCCAGATCTAATTATGCAGATCCAGATCATCTGGATGATTTTGATTTATGTGGGGACGATTCCAGTTCGGCTTAAAGACGAGTCTTCATGTCGTCAGTTCGCACACTTCTCGATGGTCCAGGATTTTTCGGATCATTTTCTATGTAATAAACTTAATAAGTTATAGCGTAATGAAAATTGCATAATTACATCTGGACCATCCTATACACAGTAATACTTTAGCTAACAAATTCGCTAACAAAAAAGTCTCTTTATAATAAAGTTGGCATTAGACCTGTTCATTAGAATGCCATGGAAGTCTAAGTGCTGTCCCCTACAAGGAGCTGTCATCTGTCACTGATACTGTGCATACATTAATGCAAAGTGATTAGGCATTTTATGCATATAGTACTTATTTTAATATTTTTATAAAGTAATAAAATTAGTTTGCCCAGTATGTAATGAAAATGAAAAACATCTTTAAAAGCTAAAATGCACATTATCGAGAGGGTAGAAGTAGGGTAAAAGAGATGGCATTTCGCACAGTAATTGAGGTTTATTGTGTGCAAAAGGAGGCACAGCCACGTGGCTAGAAAGTGATAATCTGCAAGCAGCAGGTGATCCTCTGCTAAAATCCACTGGTCTAGGTGCATGGCCAATGGCATGTCTGCTTAAGGAGCATGACATGGTTTAGCTGGAAGAACTGGGGAACGCGAGACAGATGGTGTTGCCTTTGACCTCAAGAGCATTGTGTGAGGAGGAACTGGCAGCATGAAAGTGCAGGAAGGAGATAAGGCAGATGAGAGCATGTGACATTGCATGGGAGGGGCTGTAGAAAGTTGGGGCAGGGGACAGCAGTGTCAAACCCCGATATTCCTCCTATTTGTGATAAAGATGACAAAAAGACATGACAAAGGTTTGGGGGAGACACCCGTTTAATGTATCCTGGCTGCAAAAGTTTTTAAATGATTGAACAGAGATATTCCCAAGACTGAGTCCAACACAGAACTGATCATAGACAAGAAAGATGGCAGCTTTAAAGGCTCATTCAGGAAGTGATGTCATCTTTGGGGCCGGACCCAGAAGTGATGTCCTCGGACCGGAGGTGGCGTCATTGAGGGTGCCAAAACCTGGCGGGATTTCCCGGAAATGGTCTGCAAGTAACTGAGAAAGACAGTCAGCACAGTCCGCCACCCCCTGGTTGGTGGTGGTATTACAATTACTCAAGCCCTTTAGCTGACTCCTAATCGCACATGTGTGACGTATTATATACTGTATGTGCCTCTGATAACACATCTGCTTCATTAACTGAGGTCTTCCTCCCTTCTTCTGATCATAAAAGCATTGCTCTTAAAATCTTTCATCCTCAAACTAAAATCCTTTAAACCAGTGCCAATACATGGAGATTCAATAAATTACTATTACATAATTAAAACTTTTGTGATCAGTTATTTGCAAGACTAAATAAATCAATGGATAGGATCACAAACTCAGAAATGACTTACACCTTTCACATTAAGTAGGGGTGTGGCGAGGATGTCCACACTCTCATCTTTTCTTTAATTCATCACTGGAACTGCTGGATGAGGCTATTCCTACATATAAGCTACTCACATCTATTTTACAACATAATAACAAA
>NW_024382301.1:0-25000 GCF_016835505.1 Polypterus senegalus
TATTTGTTTGCCTGTTCCAAGTATGTCATTACTATCAATAAACTTAAAAAAGGCTGAACTAAACAAGAATTTAACTTCAACACATGCTACAAGTTCAAGTTAACTCTTTGCTACATTCTCAACTATGATTTGTTTATTGTGTTATTTAAAAAAAAAAACTCTCTACAGTAAATTTATTGGATAAAAAGAAGTAGCAGGCACAGCGCTACCATAAAATACTTAGACAACAGGTATTCTTGGTTTCCAGGTAAAATATCAGAGTTCAACTTAAGCAAGTATGAATATGTGCATGACTGTGTTCTATAATGAATTACCAATCTCTTGAAGGGTTGGTTCCTGCTTTACTTCCATTACTTCTAGTATAACCTCTGGCTTCCTGTGACCGTATACAGGATAAAGCATGATGAGAAGATAAAAAAGTTGAATAAAGTATTTTTTATTAAGATATTTAAATTACTAGCATTTACTTACCGATGGTCCAAGAATAAAAATTTCCACTCTAGACTGTGTCTTGAGGTGAATTCTTCATTAGGTTCTTCCACAGTGCACATTTCCTAATTATCATAAAATATGCAAGTACAAGAAATGTAATATATTATAATGAACAGAAACAACCAGAAAACCAAAATTTCCCAGTAAGATACAAGTTAATTTCAGGAGAGTGTAGACTATGTGTTTTAGCAAGAAAAAGCATCTGATAATGTGACATTCAGCAATAACAACAGTGTACATGTCTCAGTGAACACAAACCTTCAGAAAACCTTTGATTGGGATTGTTTTGGGAGTGTTCCTGATCTTCTTCCATGTGGTAAGATGAAGCTATTAGCTATTCAAAGTTAATATCACAAGTCGGACAATGGCTGTATTAGCTGGAAATGATAATTTACATTTCTGCTTCGTAATGTGTTTTGACTCTAAGCTAGATTACATAGTAACAATGACATGACTGAAGCTTTCTACTGACAAATACAAAGATTGCAAATTGCAATCTTAACAGTTATTATTAATTAAGAGCTCTTTTCTTCTTGTTCTTAAACATCAATGTCCACATATACATTTCCTTAGTGTAGCTTCTGTTCATAGACACTTCTTTGTAGCTGCATTACTAAAAATGGACTGAAATTCCCAGCAGCCTCAGGTGTATTGTGCTCTTTGGCAGCTTTAGCTGTTGCTGTGGAAAAACAAGATGATACGCTGGATTTTGTAAGAAATTGGCATGAACATTATCATCTTTTGTGTTTGCACCATTTTTATCATTGCAGCAAAACATTTGGATTACCATTATATACACCACGAGGATTACAGTTGTGATTAGAATTGTGTGCTGGTCCCCCACACAATCTTTATGTATCAAGGTAGAATGAAACTTTACATAACATTCAGAAGGTTGTTCACTTATTTCATTATTCACCATCATTTGCATTTCTCAACTGGAGTGCTTGGATTGTACCAAGAGTGCTAACTGTGGAATTGTTTTGTGCCTACGGTTTCTTTTGTATTTGAGTTAGTTAAGCAATTATTCCTGTTGGGGTTATTAAATTTCAGTAAAAAAAAAACCTATCAAAACCCTGGATCAAACAGTCAATGTTTACAGTGCATCATTGTAATGCAACAACTAGACACATTTTAGAAGGATAGAAATGAATAAAAATATTCAAGCAAAAATAAGTAAACTAAGTATAAATTAAAAATTCTGATTGAGAAAATTGATAGGATATAATATTATAGATGACAGACCATAAAAGATCATAAAATTATTTTTATGTTTTAAACAATATAAAGTGGTGAAATGCATTTTTATTTTTAAAATCTATGATCAATTTCAACATATTTTCCCCTTATAATCTCAAAATAATACAATTATGTTACTGTTCTACAGTACGTGTCTTTATTTAAAACCCATCCACGCAATGAACAATATTTTTCCTGCCTAGAACCAGATATTGTTGGTGTAGAGTCCACAAACCTATCTATGGAAAAACAAAGTTCAGAAAACATTTGAATTTCAATGCTCTTCAACAGATTAAATTTATATTAATTAGTGGACAGATCTGTACATGCATAAAATGTTATGGGTATTACACTGTTTGCATGGTGACATGAAGTACTTTTCATTATGAAAGGTGTGACAGATAAAAATTGAATCAATAATGAAATTACATTCATATATCAACAATTAATCAGCTACTATGGCTTTTGAAATACAGTGAACTAGAAGTATAACTTTTGTAAAAGATGCAACATATTTAAGCACAAAAACAAACACAGTAGTCAGGAGCACAATAATAAAACAAAAAACTGTAGCCAAGAAACAGATCTTGGAGAAGAAACTCATTTAATTAAAACTGTACCTGATTTGTATGAATTGTGCATGATTTCATTTAAGTCATTCTCAGTATTTTCACTCTATTTATATTATGGTCTGTTAGAATAACTTTTAAACTTAAAGATGAATCAGGCTTCATGTAAAAGCTATAGTGTAATTATTCAAAGTAATAAAACATGATACAGTCTATAAATACTTGTAAATGTTGTGCAGCACCTGTCACACATACACTAAAAAAATGTATCTTGTAGCGGTCAAAACCGCTATGATTCACATTTATAGTGATGTGTTAGATACAGATTGCATGTCAACCCGAACTTGCCTTTGAACCCCTTCCTGCAGTGCACACAGACTAGACAGATGGTAAAACTAATTTATACAAAAAGAGGGACCCAGAGAAACAGAGCAGAGAATCATGCAAATCATAAAAATTCAACAACATATATATTCTGATTATCGGGCCACCTCCAGACTGTGTAGGGTTTCTGCAGTCCACTGAGGCAATCTCTTTTCTTGCTTCGAAAAGCTCACACCTGTAACCTCCACCATAAAGCTTGGGCTCTGTATTCCTCTTCCTTTCCTGCTTTAACAGGCTTTTTAAAAACAGTACATCCATGTCCGTGTTCATGGCACCCTCCCAGAAATTGCTGCAACAGAACCATAACTCCACAAAGGTCGTCCCAATTGACATATACCCAATACACCCATCTTAGGCCTTACACTGTTATCTACTGTATATGTGCTCAGACAGGGACAGGGTTATCATTGGTAATAACACAACAGAGTGACAAAAGAAAAAACAAAAAATAAATTTATGTGGCAGTGCTACATTATTCCCTACCTCCAGCCTTTCTCAGAGCTTGTCCAAAGTTATGCCTAAGGTTAACCACCTTTACAGTATCTAAACTGCTCAAAAAAATTAAATGAACACTTTCAAAACACATCAGATTTCAATGGGAAAAAAATCATGCTGGATATCTATACTGATATGGATTGGGTAACGTGTTAGGAACGAAAGTTTGCCACATCATTTGATGGAAATGAAAATTATCAGCCTACAGAGGGCTGAATTCAAAGACACACCGAAAATCAAAGTGAAAAAATGATGAGGCAGGCTAATCCTTCTTTCCAAAACTTCTTTAAAGCAACTCAAAATCGTACTCAGTAGTTTGTATGGCCCCCGCATGCTTATATGCATCCTGATAACGTCGGGGCATGCTCCTAATGAGATCTCCTTCCAGATCTGAACCAAGGCATCACTGAGCTCCTGGACAGTCTGAGGAGCAACCTTTGCAGCTTCAGATGGACCGAAACATAATGTCCCAGAGGTGTTCTATTGGATTTAGGTCAGGCAAGTGTGGGGGCCAGTCAATGGTATCAATTCCTTCATCCTCCAGGAATTGCCTACATACTCTTGCCACATGGGGCCTGACATTGTCGTGCACCAGGAGGAACCCATGACCCACTGCACCAGCATAGGGTCTGACAATGGGTCCAAGGATTTCATCCTGATACCTAATGGCAGTCAAGGTGTCATTTTCTAGTCCATAGAGGTCTGTGCGTCCCTCCATGGATATGCCTCCCCAGACCATCACTGACCCACCCCCAAACCTGTCATGTTGAACGATGTTGCAGGCGCATGAAGTTCTCCATGCTTCTCCAGATCCTTTCACATCTGTCACATGTGCTCAGGGTAAACTGGCTCTCATCTGTGAAAGCACAGGGCGCCAGTGGTGGACCTGCCAATTCTGGTATTCTATGGCAAGCGAACTCCATGGTGCCAGGCAGTGAGAACAGGGCCCACTACAGGATGTAAAGCTCTCTGGCCACCCTCATGGAGTCTGTTTCTGATTGTTTGGTCAGAGACATTAACACCAGTGGCCAACTGAAGGTCATTTTGTAGAGCTCTGGCAGTGCTCATCATGTTCCTCCTTGCCCAAAGGAGCAGATATCAGTACTGTTGATGGGTTAAGGACCTTCTACGATCCTGTCCAGATCTCCTAGAGTAACTGGTTGTCTCTTGGAATCTCCTCCATGCCCTTAAGACTGTGCTGGGAGACACAGCAAACCTTCAGCCAATGGCATGTATTGATGTGCCATCCTGGAGAAGTTGGAATACCTAATCAGCCTCTGTAGGGTCCTGATATCGCCTCATGCTACCAGTAGTGACACTGACCATAGCCAATATGCAAAACTAGTGAAAATACAGTCTGAAAAGATGAGGAGGGGAAAAATGTCAGTGGCCTACACCTGTTAAACCATTCCTTTTTTGGGGGTTGTCATTTTTTTGAGCATTTGTTTTATATCTTGTTCCTCATCATTTTGTATGCCGTAATCATTTGGCCTGGGTTGCTTCAAAATTAAAGCTGGTTCTGTCCACTTAGGTACAAGCTTGGTTGAATACCTTTTAGTTGCATCAGAGAGATGGCGAGTCCTAACCCAAACCAGATCACCTGCCGAGTAGTGCACTTTATTTACTACAGTAGACATTGTAGTTTCTTGCAAGTCTGGTTGTTATCCTCACCAATCTCTTCTGAACATTCCTTGATGGATCCAAGGTGGTAAGTGCATGGTATTGGGGAGTGTCGGGTAAGGGAGGTGTTGTTAATAAACAATTGAATGGGCCCTTTAACAGTCACCCTGATGCTACCAAGGCAGGTCTTGCATCAGTAGCCTCAATCCTTGCCATATTAATGACAAATCACAGCTCTGGGATCCACTTGTCCCCATCTTGATGAAGGTCATCCACATAGGAGGCCAGCAAAGTCTAAAGTTTGGTTCACAATCTCTGTCAAATTGGTCTAAATATAATAGGCTATAGTCAGTTTTTGCTTTACACCCCAGATAGCACACAGCCTTTCCATTAGTTCACTGGTGAACTACTGACCTCTAGTCAGATACTATATACTTTGTCACCCTCAAACGGGTAAATATTTTATTCTTCAGGGTGGTGCAGATCTTCTGGGCTTTGGCGTTCGTTAGGGCAAATAGCTCCACCAATTTCAAAAAATAATCTTTGATGACCATTAAGACTGTCATCCTGGTGGAAGTAGAAGGTAAAGGTATCATCATGTCAACTTCCAACATCTCTACTGGTTCAGACACCACAGTTTTCATCATCTGATATGTCTGACACCTCTTCACAAGATCCTACACATCTTTCTGCACAGTGAGGCTACCATGCCACTTCCAGTACGTTTAATGAGTTTTCAACCTACCAAAGATGTCCACCAAATGGGCTATTATGATAATATTGGAGGAACACAGGGACATACTCTTCAGGGACCACAAGCTGGAGTTTAGACAAAAAAATTTCATAGATCAATATACGAGGTGAGACACAATAATAACCGGATTGGCAAAAAAAAATTTATAGATGAATCACAGCATTCTAAACATTGTCACCTTCTATATACTCCATCTCCCGATCTCTACACCGCTCCATACGCATCTTCCATTGATTGAAACAGTGCTAGAAGTCTTATTGCTTGAGGCTCTTCAACAAGCTTGCTGTTTCTGTCTTCACTTCATCCATTGAAGAAAAATGTGTTCCTTTCAGGTCACTTTTGATTTTCGGGAACAAGTAAAAATCACTGGGAGCTAAATCAGGCAAACAGAGAGGATGAACAAGGACAGGAATGTTTCTGTCAGTCAAAAACTGCTTTTCGGAAAAAGCATTGTGCTCAGGAGCATTATCTTGGTGAAGCACCCACTTCCTCTCGACATGGGCGTTGAAAGTCTTCCACATTTTCTTGTCCTTCCTTGAAAAGTTTGTGCCACTCAAAAACTTGTGTACGAGACAAACTGTTATCACCATACACTGTTTTTATCATTTCATAAATTTCTTTGGCCATTTTGTTCAATTTTGTGAAAAATTTGATGATGATTTGATGTTCGATTTTTTTCACTCGACATTATAGCAGCAACTTGTGTAGCGATTGTTGTGCAAATACTGACTGGGCTTTTCACAGGATATACCTAGCTGAGAGGATGTGTAGGAGGGGATATAGATTTATGATTCACGTTTGGCCGACCACCAGATGGTTTTACCTCATATTACCTCCTGCAGTTCCTGAAAGTGAATGCAGCCAGGCTCTTGTTTACTGAAGTCCTCCCTACACTTTTGGCATACTTGATACACATGTTGTACTTTAGTTAAGTCCTGTAAGCCCAGAAGCAAATGAGTCCACTAATTTTGGTCTGGAGCAATACATATAATACCTGTTGACTCAAGGATCCATGACAACACTTCTGGGAGCACATTGCTACATCCTTTTCAGTAGAACACCCTAAAGGTGAAACCCTGGAGACCCAGTACCCATCTAGTCAATCGGGAGGATGTCTTGGACTGATTAAATATCCTGGTCACAGTACTGTGATCTGTGTACACTTTAAGATCAATCCTTTCCAAAAAATTAAGCCATTTTTTTCACCACCCAGACCACCGCCAAACAATTCCTTCTTAGAGGTGGAATAGTTTACCTTGGCTCCTTCTTTTGAGATAGAACAGCACCAAGGCCAAGGTTGCTGACATCAGTCTGGACTTGAAAGGGCAGTATGGGGTCTGACTGAACCATGATGGGCAGAGATTGAAAAGCCGCTTTAAGTTGGTTGACCACATCCTGTCATTCAGCTGTCCATTTCCAGGATGCATCCTTTTTCTTTAGATGGTTAAGAGTAACAGCTATGTGAGGAATAAACTTATGATACCACCCCACCAATCCAAGGAACCGCTGCAGACTCCTAAGGTCCAAAGGCATGGGATAGTTCTGTAAGGCACTGGCCTTTTCTGGGTCCACTTCCAACTCCCTTTGCTGACACTATTTGGCTCAAGAAATGGATGTGAAGTTGAGTGAGGCGACATTTTATTTACATTTAGCATAAGGTGTATCAAGGTGTATTGGCTTCCCATGTTCACCACAGCATCCAGTATCCAACCCCTTAACTGTACAAAGACCACCCAGAGGGGTGGTAAAAAAGAAAAAACAGTGAGTCCAGCGTCTGCTGGGCTGCTCCTTTTTTTTAGAGGATATGGAAGATGGAGTCTCTCTTAGACTATAATGTACTTTGTTCCAGTAATCTTTGCAAGAAGCTCAGTCCTGCTCTTCAAGTGAGCCTACGTTTACTAGCCCGTCAACAGTAGTTACTACCCTCTCAGTCTCCCCTCTCGCAAGTGGCAAAGTATCTCCTCTTCCTGCATCTGAGGCTGCACTTCAAACACAAAGCCTGACAGTCGTAAGCAAAGTCCTGGATAGACTGATTGGGCTGTGGTACCATGAACAAGAGTTTATTCTCAGATTCTGTCTGCTGTTTTAAAGCTGTCCCAACCCCTGGTCATTTTCCCTCTTCCCTGTAGCACTGCATTAATCACCCCCAATAGTTCTATGCTCAGGGGAATTACTGATAACCAACTTCATAGAACAGGCTGAAGCATTTTTATGTCCCCTGTAGTACAGTATGTGGTATAGCGGGTCTGCGGCTACAACAAAATATGGCCAGATTTTAAATCCATAAAGCCGTGTCAGTCTCCATGGGCGCGACTGCACGGCTGAGGGGAGTTAATGAGGTAATTGGCGTGAGTCGCACCTGCAGCGTGTGATTAAGGAGATGCACCCACGGAGATGTATGTGTGTTTGTGTGTGTGTGTGTGTGTATAAATACGGGCCGCCACAAAGAGAGAGAGAGGATATATGAAAAATGTAAAAGAGAGATGAAAGAACAGGACGGATGATGGAAGTTAATACATGGTGAAGGTTAATCAGAGAGAGACAATCGGGCCACCTGTTTGGAGAAGGCAGCTCGAGCTGGGGCTCCCGAAAGGAGCACAAGCTAAGGTGCTCTAGGGACTGGTTTGCCCCACTGACCAAGCGTGTAGAGTGGGGCGAGTGAGACGTAAGACCTCCCAATGGATCCGAGGAGCGACTGAGGGAGCGTGAAGGAAGACAGGAGTTGTGCCAACCTCGGACGTTCTGGCTGCGCGGTGTGATGCCAGCCAAGACTGGGGTCGGCAGAAAGGAGTTTGTGCTGCAGAGGCTCCACCGGCAACACCTGTGATGGATGAACTGGGGAGACAGAAGGTGGTGGGCTGCGATCGGGTGAAGAGAGACTGAATTTTAACCTCTATTTTAACTGATTTATTTAATGTGGATTTTATCTCTACGTTTTACCGATTTTATGGATTTGATTTTTTTTAACACTGCATAATGGACACTTTTGGTTTTACTTTTGTTTTGGATTTTTTTTAATAAAAGCACCTGAGCATTTTACACCATCCCCTGGTGTCAATGAGATTTGTCCTCATTTGTCAGCTCATCTCAGTCATAACTATCATTGGTGTTGGTTCAACAGACTCACATGTAGGAAGAGGGAGTCTGTAGGGGACCAGCATCGTCGCACAGTATTCACCAAGCTTAGGAAAGTCCACTCAAATCACTGGCTTTGAGTGAGGCATGTAGCTGGGACAAATATGTGACTCCTACAGTGGGGTTGAATGTGCTTGAACAGTAAAAAAACAATTGCAAACTGTCACATATTTCACTACGGAGGTGCTCTTTCCACAGCTGATCTCACCTCTTCAAACCCTGTACATTACCCCACTGTAGTTCTCTTCTGATGTTACACACATTCCTTCATTTGTTCGTGCATTTCATTATGTGGGTTCTAATAGCATCCTCACAGGAAAGAGTGCTCTCAACCACAGACATTAGCCGCTGATCAAGAAAATCCAGGCAGCCGGCCAGTTCATTTAATAGCGGCATGCACCCATCGCTCTCTATTTCCTCCTGTCCTTGAGGGTCATCGAGGTAAATAGATCACAACAGGGTCGGCCGATCCCACCACGCTGAAGTTGCCCTGACCATAACGTGGCGGCAGTCTGCTACCATGTCTTGACCCAGCAAGTGAAACGGCTCCACGCTAGCCTGCCCTGGCTGTACTAAGGACATTCTTAATGGTGTAACAAGAAACAGGTTTAAGACAAAAATAGGTTATGACTGCTGATCCTCAGAGTGGACACCACTCTGTGGCAATTGAAACCGCTAAGATTCACCACGTTTATAGCGATGTGTTAGATATGGATTGCATGTCAACCCCAAATTGTCTTCAGACCCCTTCCTGTGGTGCAGGCAGATTACATAGATGGTAAAATTAATTTATACAAAAAAGGGACCCCAAGAAAAGGAGTGGAGAATCAAGATATAATAAATCAACTACAAACTAACTCAATAACAATATTCCAATTCCGTAACCATACCTTTCCCAACATATACAGTAGACAAATAACACTAAAAAACATGAACACAAAATAACTCACAATATTCACCCAGTTTTGTCATTTTGTAAAATAAAACATCCATGATGTTTCCAAGTCTTTAGATGTGCTATCCCAGAATAAAAGATTTTAATTTGCTAACTCAATCTCGATCCTCTTAACTCTGTCTACTTCTTTTGGTATAAGTTTTCAAGTTGGCCACTTTGAATAGCTCATGCTTGTAACCTCTGCCATAAAGCTCAGGCTCAGTTTTCCTCTTCCTATTCTGCCTTTTCTTGCTCTTTTTTTTATTTTGGAACAGTACATCTGTCTCCATTTCCATAGCACCCTCCTGGAAATCTCTGCAACAGACCCATACCTCACAAAGGTCCTCATTATTGATGTAAACCCAATACTTCCATCTTAGACGTTGCTTACTTTTCTATATGTGCTCAGACGGTGATAGGATTCATACATAGCTACCCTTATATTCAAGCAAGCCCACAAAATATTCTGTTCTACATACTGGAATAAGTTCTCCAGTCATTGTTTCATTAATTTTACTCAGACACCCTTAACGTTAGTCTTGGTGAAGCCAGACCTTTGGAAACAGCCACAAGTGAATCTTGCTTAAAACTGGGTGGGCACAATTAGACAGCTAACTGAGCATCACGTTTCTAAACCAATCCAACACCCCATAAAGGAGATGCTCATCTTGGGGATGGTACTTTGGAATGGTAAACAGCAGTGGTGCTTTAGTTTACCTAGTCCAACAGAGACATTCAAACACATCAGTGGACAAGTGGCAAATGTGAATGATACCTCATCATAGGTACTTTGTGTGCTTTCTGTTGTTTAGTTACAAAGATAGTGTAGAAGTCAATGCAAGGATGAAAGAATTTACAGCTATATTAATGAAAATATGAACAGCAAAATATGCATTTGAAGTAAACAATGTGTTGCACACTGTCAAAAGGATTTCCGTAAAAAGAACTGATATTGAAGAACCACAGGAGATGCACATTTCGGTCCTCATAAAACCTGAATCATCAAATCTACTTGTCACTAAAGAATGGACAAGGCTGCATCTGACTGCATGCCTAAACAAAGAAAAATTCAGCCCAGAGATTATGTTGTACAAAAAATTAAATAAACTAATCATAATGAATGTACCTGTGCAATGACAGTAAAATGTGTCACTCATGTGGCTGGAGCTAATGTAGAGGCACACATTTCAGTGGGCTGTTGGGTAGCAGTTGATAACAGGCTTTGGGTATGGATAGATACATATATATGCTCTGTGCTTAGAGCTAAAGCACCTCAACCCAGACAGTGATAATGAAAGGAATAAATGTACCCTTACTGACTACTGTTTGCTGAAGATATTGGATCTACTGACCTGGACCATGTTATTGCGAGAGTATTTCACCCACACCGAAAAAAAGGAAGTACACAACAATATTATGATTTATAAACAATTTAACTTACAAATAAGATTTACAAAATTTGTTTGTAGTTTGACAACACAATTAGGTTACCCAGATTAGAGCTGCTGATCAACGGTGCATATTGTATATATGTCTGTTACTCATTCCTACTAAAGAGTACAAGTATTATAATAATTGTGAACCGTTATTAACACTCTTGCTGCTTCTTTCACTAGTATCCTACTGTGATATTTGGAGCCATTGCTCTACTTCCACAGTTTTCCTACTCTAGGGAAGTCACTAGAGATGCATGGAGCCTTGGAAACAAAAGATGAAAAAATTTTGTCATCATATGGCCTTCCAAAGACAAACTGTATACTGTAGAATGTCCAAGAGGGGGTGGGCAACAGTAGGCTCTGGTCTGAAGAACCATGAACCACTGTGACTGTGTCCAAGCTTTTGGCTTTGCTTTATAATTGACTGTGGACGTCCCAGAGATTATTTTCACCAAAGATGCTGCAGAGTGGAGCTTTTATCTTCCTCTCCTCTGTTGTCAAATGGCCATATATTGTCAGGATCTATTTATGTTAATAGGTTTAGAACTGCTCTGGTGTCCTGGGCACTGTATTTGTGACTGATCTTGCATGCTCTGGATGTAACTGCATAGATTTATCTTGGGTGTACTCTTGTCATATTAGACCTCACAAAAGTGTATACAAGATTAATTGCTTTATCTAAATTGGCTCAGTTTATAAGCATTTGTGTGTGAGTGTATTATGATGAACTACCTATCCTTTCAAAGACTGATTCCAGCCTTTCACCTGAGCTGCAGGAATAGGGTAGTGTGGTTTATAGTGGATGCATGGACGGATATTATTTCACTGCAAAAACACTGCTAAGCAAAAACATATACTGTACATGTGAATAAAGAAGAATTGATCCAAGTTTTTAATGCAGAGAGCAAAAAACAAACTAATACCTTACCTTAATAAACTGAGGTTTGGCTAGCCTAACAGTGGCTATAAAGCAGACTCTGTCTTCAAATGAAGGCCTTAATGACCTTTGTATAACTCCTTCAAAACCATTCCGTGTTGAAGTAGGCACTAAGCAAATAAATTATTAAAACAAACAAATAAGAAAAATACACTTTAACGTGCACTGATGATTATTGGAATCATAATGTGAAATAAAATTGCCAAAACTAGAAAAAGCAGGCAACGCTTCACTTTGTAACACATAATGAATAAAATTAATTCTTAAAATGTACACTACCATATTAATATAGTGCTTTATAGAAAATACTCTGTCAATCACAATAGTCTATACATTTAGCCTATATATATTTTCATTTTATCAACTTTAAAACATACTGATGTGGTTAATATATTGGACTAGCTCTTAGATCAAATGAGTTTTACATTCACTTAATGAAGAGCTTAGATGTAATGATATCAGAAAACAAAAGACTATGGGCACATCAGTTAAGAATATGTGAGACATTATTACAATATATGTTATATTTTTATATTTTAATAAGTTTAAAAGATCATTACTATCACATGTACAGAGTACAGTATATTATATTTAGTATGTTCCTTTTTGCTGGCCAAGAAAGTTCCAGTTCCAGTTAAATGGAGCCTGAGAAACAAGCAGGGCCATCTTTTTAATGCTATGTTAACTCAGCAGAACATAAGGAATAAACAGCAAGATAAGTTTTGGTTACTGAAACACATACCGTTATTGAGTGATTTGAAATTTCCTATAAACTTAACATATTCATAAACTGGAGGTTCCTTGGGATCAATTGTTCCTCTTAGCATATGGCAACAAAATTCTAGTTGATTTTTAGCTGCATATGAACAAAGAAAATAAGTTAATTTAGATTAAAATATCTGACTTTTGAATGCTAAGAAAGAAAAAAAAGTAAGAGGACAACTCACATAAACCTACAAGTGTGGCATTTAATAATTTTGGTCCAGAATGACTTTAATTTGGTGCAGGCCCAAAACATGTGACTCAATGAGGATGGAGCTCGATTGCAACGTTCGCAGGTTGGATCCTGCCCTGGAAACATTTTGGACAATTTTAAACGAGACAGATGTGCTCGATAAAAGATTTTAAGTTGAATAATTGAATGCTTTGTGCATATGTTGCTAGAGAGAGAATTCTATGCATGACTACCTTCCACTCCTTTTCTGAAATGTTGAGTAAGAGATCATTTTCCAACTGTACTCTGGAATCTTTGAAAGGAAGACTGATCAATATTTTTTCCGGAATAGAAATAGGTGGGAAGTGAGGAAAATTGGGCAGATTTTGTTTAGCAAAGTTTCTAATTTGGAGGTAGTGAAAGAATTGTGTTGATGGAAAGTTAAATTTGAAGTGTAATTGTTTGTAGGATACAAAGATGTTGTCTATGTACAGATCTCTAAGTGATTTAATCCCAAATGTTTTCCAAACAATAAAAACTGCATACATTTGAGAGGGTGGAAAAAGGTGGTTATCGTGCAGAGGTCTTGAAGTACTTTATACATTGGTCCCATATTCTCAGTGAATGAAGCACAAATGGCTTGTTAATATATTGACAATAAGTCGTATTTACTGGGGTGCAAAGCAAGGTATATAAAGAAGTACTGCAGAATTTTATTTTTTATTGTGGACCAAGCCTGTGTGTGTGCATCTATTTGTGTCAATGTCCAGGTTTTTATAGCTTGTATATTTGCCTCCCAGTAATAAAATTGAAAGGTAAGTAGAGCCATGCCATCTTCTGCCTTAGGTCTTTGTAGGTTCGCCCTTTGGATGCGTGGATACAGGTAAAATTCCGTTACAATGAACTGCCAGGGACCTAAAAAATATTTTGCTGTAATGAAAATTTCATAGTAATGAGATTCTGTATTTGTCACTATAGTTTGCAATCTTTTCAATAGCTTCTTTCATGTTAATTTTAATCTCTTCCCGTCTACAAGTTATGTTTTCAAAAATTTTTCTCAGTATTTCCTTGTGATAATACACTTTCAGGGTGTGAATGTGCCCAAATCCAATGGCTGAAGCACTGCTGTGCAATTGGGTGGGAGGAATTCAATGCGAACATTACCTAAATGTGGAAGCATGTTGTGGGCAGCACAGTTATCAGTCAGAAGCTGAATCATCCTTTTATTCTTCTTCATATTGTGAGGCTCCTGAACTCTTTTGGGATCCCCCCCCCTCCCCACCCAATGAGAACGACACACTGAAGTGTGTCCCAAAGCATGATTGCCGCAACCATGGAAGACTGTCTGTTGCCGGGGTAGGGCAACAGCAAGCTCACAGTGCTGCAGTGAAGCACCATAGAAGCAAATCATAAAAGATCGGGGTTGCTCTATAAGTCCCTGTCTAAGTAAGTGATATTTTCTGTTCAAGTCCTTCTCCAATAATGCCATTTATCTCATATGCATTTCCAAAGTGAACTTCAAGTCGCTCAATGGCAATTGCAAATAGCAGTGGTGGGAGGGGGCATCCTTGTCTAGTTTGAAGTAATCTGAAATTAAATTACATTTTTTATAACACTCAGCAGTTCAATTCCTATGCACTAAGAATATCTAGTTGTTGTATCTGTAATGCATAAAAAACTCATTAGGTTGTGTCTTGTCTTCTTTAAACTGAGTAGAATATGAAGACTAATAGTAGTCTCTAAATGTGTGTCTGTGTTGGTAATTACTGGTACAGTAATCCCTCGCTATATCGCGCTTCGATTTCGCGGCTTCACTCTATCGCAGATTTTAAATGTAAGCACATCTAAATATATATCACGGATTTTTCGCTGGTTCATGGATTTCTGGACAATGGGTCTTTTAATTTAGGTTACATGCTTCCTCAGTTTGTTTCCCCAGTTGATTTCATACAAGGGACGCTATTGGCGGATGGCTTAGAAGCTACCCAATCAGAGCATGTATTACATATTAACTAAAACTCCTCAATCATATACGATGTGCTTCCCCAGATTGTTTGCTTTTTTCGGTCTTTCTCTGACATTCTCTGTGCCTGACAGAGGGGGTGTGAGCAGAGGGGCTGTTTGCCTAGAAGATATGGACGCTACTCTAAGAAATGCCGCTTTATCGCGGTGGCCCAAAAACACGTACTGATTTTTTGATTGTTTGCTTTACTTTCGCTCTCTCTCTCTGACGTTCTCTGTTCCTGACGGAGGGGGTGTAAGCAGAGGGGCTGTTTGCACAGAGGCTGTTTGTTTACAAGATACGGAGGCTACTCTAAAAAATGCTGAAAGACTACCTTCACATTGCTCCCTTCTTTGCGGCTGCTTTATCGCGGTGCTTATACTTAAAAGCCCAACAGCACGTATTGATTTTTTGATTGTTTGTTTTTCTGTCACTCTCTCTCTATCTCTCTGACATTCTCTGCTCCTGACGGCGCTCGTTTGAAGAGAAGATATGATTGCATTCTTTTAATTGTGAGAAAGAACTGTCATCTCTGTCTTGTCATGGAGCACAGTTTAAACTTTTGACTAAAGGGTGTTATTTCATGTCTAGAGGGCTCTAATAATGTTAACAGGGTGGGAGAGTTTATAAGGGCTTAAAATATATAAAAATAACCATACAAACGTATGGTTTCTACTTCATGATTTTCACCTATCGCGGGGGGGTCTGGAACGCAACCCCCGCAATCGAGGAGGGATTACTGTATATATATATATATACTGTGTATATATATATATACACACATTATATATGTATTCCACCCGACATCCACTGCTGACTGGAGGGAGACGGCCCCTTATATGGGAACCCGGATGGGCTCCAGCTGCTTCCCGGCAATCAGTTCGAGCCACACCCCAGTGTGGCGGAAGTGCCGGCTGCGTACCCAGTAGCCGTCCGGGTGTCTTCTGTCGTCTTCCCCCTAGCACTTCCTGGTGTGGCGGAAGTGCTGGGCTCCAGGGATATGCAGGCATTGGGGTGCCGCCTGGCGGTGGCCACGGGTCCCTACAGGGCTGGGCTTCCAAGCCCTTTACCCAAGGCCCCCTACATAACCAGGACGGACGCCCCCTCGCGGTCTGGAGGAGCCCGGCCGGGGACCACTCAATTCATTTGCATTGAGACTAGTGCCGTAATTATACATCCTGTTTCCTTCTCGGCTATTTTTTTTTTTTTTTGCACGTTTTTATTCCAATTATACAGTATATGTGTATGTGTATGTGTATATATATATATATATATATATATATATATATATATATATATATATATATATATATATATATACACATACACATATACACACACACACATACTGTATAATTGGAATTAAAACGTTCAAAAAAAAAAAAAAAAATAGCCGAGAAGGAAACAGGATGTATAATTACGGCACTAGTCTCAATGCAAATGAATCAAACAGCAGGTAAGATCTTCTTTGCCTTGCCAGGACATGATGCGACTCACGATCGTATTTCAAAAAGAGTCGGGATCAATTTTCTTAGCTCTTTTTCTGCTTCCCTGGAGAACTTAAAATGTAGAACTTGCCTTGAATGTCCACTTTCAGTTTACCAGGATACAAGAGGCTGTATCTGATCTCGGCTTTCCGTAAGCTCTGTTTAATTCTGTAAAATGCATTATGTTCAGCAGCTGTTGAAGGTGAGAAATCAGAGAAAATACGAATGCAGTTATTTTCAAATATAATCTCTTGTCCCTGTCTGAGAATTAAGATTATATTTAATTTATATTTAATAGGGCTTCTTGGTTTTGAGGCAATCGAATCCAGATATGTGGTAAGCTGCTGAAACCTTGGTGTCTGATTTGAAGTCCTCTCCAATTATTTTAGACAATAGTTCAGCTATTAATTTCACTGGGTTTGGACTTTTACAATTTTCATGGAGACCTTCAATTCTGATATTATTCCTTCTGTAACCATTTTCCAGTGCAGCTAGTCTGTCTCCAATCACTTTGCATTTGGAATTTGTAGCCATTGCCATTTCCTTCAGTGGTAGATGCCAGTTATTCATTTATTTTAATAAGAGTTGTGAAGATTTGTTTAACATCTTCAAACCAATTTTCCGGTATTTTTACCTTGATTTTTCCATTAATTTTTTCTAGCATACCTTTAAAGGTTGCTTCAAAGCGATTACTTAAACATTTCTCCTGGTTTTTAATATCCTGAAGCAGCTTCTCATTTATCTTGTGTATGTCCTTTATATTTTTCCTTATATCATTTGTATCCTTATTTATATTATGCTTCAGCTCCTTTATGTCCCCCCGAGAGCGGCGATCATTGCAGTGATTGCTACCTTCAGCTCAGACTGCTTGTTTTGGTCTTCTCTGTGCTCTGTGGGTCGAGTAGCAAGCCTGGTTGGACTCGGTGCTGCTGCTTCGTAGGGGCTAGTTGACGGTGTGGAAAGTAAGGCCATTTTCAGTTTCAATGAACCTTCTGGAATTGGCGCGTACTCCTGGCCCGAATCACTTGCACATTTGCTCTTGGTTGGAAATGATGCAGCAGCGGATGCAGCAGCGTCAGGTCCCGGGTGATCTGTGCTTTCGCCTATCTGTTCCAGGTCAGTCTCTGGAAGGCCATACCTTGAACTTGAGGCCTATTTAGGCTTGGATGAAGTTTTAGCTGTCTTTTCTGTTTCTTTCTGAGCCTTTCCTCTGCCACTCATGTTTATACAGTATATACTTTCAAATACTGTAATTAAAGCCCCTTGGGCTGAGTAAATACAGGATACCTCGGGATAATATAAAACAGAAGAAAAAAAAAGGGAAAAATAACACCTCTGGTAACAGGGTTCCATCTCAGACGTCCATGTCTGAGGAAAAAAAAAAAAAAAACACCTGAGAGAAAGAGGAGGGCCAACAGCATGGACAAAAATTAAAAGAAAAAACATATTTGATCCTGCAATGCTTCAATATTTAAAAAAAGTTTTAAACAGGTCCTCTAAGTAAGAATTTGATTTTCTCCCAAATAGAACAGAACAGGAGTTATCCACTGACTTATAAAATGTCAAAATCTTCTATTTGATCAAGATAAGTCTATGTGCTAGTAGTGTGTTATATGCAATTACAATGAATTTGTCCTTCTTCACTTTAAACCCATCTGGGAATACACCAAACACAGCTGTTAATGGGTATGGAGTGATTGTGACACTAAGGCTGTCTGATTGGCATTCAAAGATTTTTGTCCAAAATAATGTTAATTTGGTGCACTTCTAAAACACGTGGCCTAGTCCGGCTCAAGCTAGATTACAACATTCACAGGTTGGATCTTGCCCTTGATACGTTCTGGACAATTTTACATGAGATAAATGTGATTGATGAAAGATTTTAAGTTGAATTATTGAATGGTTTGCATATATGGAACTGGAGTTCATTTCATGCATAGCTGTTTTCCAATCTTATCTGAGATATTAAGTGAAAGATCCTTTTCCTACCGTACCTTAGGATCTTGGAAAAGATGAGCCTTTAAGATGCTTTTATATATTTTTGAGATGCTATCTGGGTCTTCAAGGCAGATCAATATTTCTATTGGAATAGAAATGGGTGGGAAGTGTGGAAAATTGGGTAGGTTCCTTTTGGCAAAATCTCTGATTTGAAAGTAGTGGAAAAATTGTGTTGCTGGAAAGTTACATTTCAAGTGTAACTGTTCATATGATGCAAAAACAATATCTATATACAGCTAAGAGTTTTACTCCCATTCGTTTTCCAAAGATTAAATACTGGGTAGGTTTGAGAGGGTTGAAAAATGTAATTATCAGAGAGGTGTAACAGATAAAAACTTTTCCATATTCTGAGTGACTGATAAACACTTGGGTTATTGGTATATTGACAATAATTTATATTTACTGGGGCACAAAGCAGGGCATATAAAGAAGTAAAGGAAGATTTTATTCCTGATTAATAAAGTATCTATCTATTTATCTATCTATCTATTGCAGACCGGGTTTATGTATATTAATCACCTGGTCTCAATTCCAAGATCTTTATAGTTCGCTTATTAGCCGTCTAATAATAAAATTGGTAGTAGTGCCATGCTACTTTCTGCTTTAGGTCATTTTTGAGTAGACTTTTGAGTGTCTGGATGTTTCAAGTTCCAGATAATTGAGATTATAATTTCTTAAAGAAAGATTTATTTATGTATATAGTATATAGGAATGCTCCGAAATAGAAAAAGAAGATGGGAAGGATGTTCATCTTGCCTTTATTGATTCTCCCTGTTAATGTGAGATGGAGGGTAGACTATCTGTTCACATCTTATTTCATTTGTTTTCCATTCTGACAGCAAAGTCAGAGGCTAAGGATCTGCGCTGGTATCCTGAAGGATGCCGGTTCGAATTCCTGTCACTGCTAAACGAGATCCTACTCTGCTGGGCCCTTGAGCAAGGCTCTTAACCTGCAATTGCTCCAGGGGTGCTGTACAATGGCTGACCCTGCACTCTGACCCCAAGGGGTATGCAAAAACTAACAAATTCCTAATACAAGAAATTGTATAAGGCGAAATAAAGAACAAAAACTTATGTTGAAAAAAAGATTTTCATATTGATGTTTACCCCTAGATATTTAAACTGTTCTGATAAAATAAACCAATAGATATCCAGTCCAGTATTATGTGTTATAGAGTTCACTGGAAAAAGCACACTTTTATTCAAACTGATTTTGAGTACAGTTATATTTTGAAATTCTGCTAGTATATTAAGGACTGCTGGTAAAGATGTTTGTGGGTCTGATATATAAAGTACAATATCATCTATGTATAATGATATTTTCTGTTCAAGCTCTTCTTCGATAGTCCCCACTCTAATGCATTTTGAAAGTGAATGAGCATTGGCAAAATGGTGATTGCAAAAAACAATAGTGATAGAAGGCACCCTTGTCAAGTACCACGTTCTAGTTTGAAGTAGTTTGAGATCATGTTGTTAATGCAAACAGAGGTTTCTAGACTGATTTTAAGTAGTTTTATCTATGCACCTATATTTGGGCCAAACCCATACTGGTGCAATGTGGTGGATAGATGGTCTCAATCAACTCTGGCTTTTTCAGCGTCTAAAGATAATATGATCTCTGATGAGTTAGACATTAGATTTAGTACGTTACATTACACAGATGCCAAAGGATTGAAGCGAGGTGTCTGTATTTAAAATCCGGTATAGTCTTGTGATAATAAAGACAGAAGCACTTTCTCAATCGTTCTAGCTAGAACTTTAGAGAGTATATTAAAATCATAATTCAGAAGTGAAATTGGTCTGTATGATAAACATTGTAATAAGTCCTTATTTTTCTTTAAAAAGATGATGATTAAGGTTGGCGAAAAGTATGAGGTAGAATTTTGTTGTCTTTAGCTTATATTAATGGTACTAATAATAGTGGAGCTAACTTAGTTGAAATTTTTTTTATAATATTCCACTGGGTAACATCAGGGCCTGCAGCTTTCCTACTTTGGAATGAGTTGATAATATCCAGTCTGCTCTAACAGTATCTAGCTGTGGTATTTGTATTACATCAAAAACTCCTTAGTTTGTGTCTTGTCTTCTTTAAACTGAGTAGAATACAAGTATTTATAGTACTCCCTAAATGTGTGGGTTATATTTTTATGTTGAATAATTGTATTTCTATCTGCACTGGTAATTTCTGTTTATTGTACTGCAAGCTTCATACTTGTGGATTTGTTGAGCCAAGACCTTCTTAGAGTTATTAGCCTTCTCTCCATGTTCATAATAATAATGCCACAATTTAAAGGTGAGCTGTTCAATTTCTTTTATTGTCAAGAGGTTAAATTCAGATTGTAGAACCTGTCTTTTCCCATAAAGTGCCTCATTCAGAGATTTGGTGTATTCTTGATCTGTTCGCTGATTAACTCTTACACCTTCTTGGTCTCCAATTTATTTTTATTGGAAAGATATGAAATAATCTGTTCTCTTAAAAACACCTTCGGAGTCCTTCATAGACTACTGAGGATGCATTTGTTTCTAAAAAATAATCAATTTGTTTGGAGGTGAATTCTGTAAAGTTCACATCTGGAAATGACAGGGGGTTAAAACACCAGCTATGAAATTAGCGAGTTGATCATAGTTATTCAAGCTTCAAGATCAGATTGTCATGATCATAGATAATAATAGCATCATACTTACAAGATCTGATAGTGGTTAATAAATTATTATCAATAAAAAAATAATCAATTCTTGAATATCTATGTTGTACTGATGAGAAGAAGGAATATTCTTTTGAGTTTGGATTTAAGAATCTACAAAGGATCTGATAAGTTATGATCCACTACAAACTGAGTGACTGTCCAAGCTGCTTTTTTTGCCGCACCCTAGTCTGGCCGTTTTGGACAGTTTAGCTCATGTATAGATTTAATGCTTTTGTGGTTGAAGGAATCATGCCATGGGATTTTTTGGATTACAAAAAGTGTGCCACTGCAGAAAAACTGTTAGAAAACACTGCTCTACCTACACCTTTGCTCCTGGCATGCTATAAAAGGATCTCAGTAGCTGCTGTCTCACTTAAAACTGACACCGTGCATTATTCAGATGGTTATGTTGCATTCTTTGCATAAATTAAAGAAGATACTGCAAACTTGAACAAGGTTATGGATAATTATTACACTTCTATTTTGCAGAATTTTGTCATTATATTTGGAAAGTCAGCACTGTAGGCTACCTGGCAGACTGGTGAGTTAAATATAGAGGTACAAATTTTTTTTGGTTTTAGTGCCAAAAAAATGTGTTTAAAAAATAAATAAATAAATAAATAAAAATCCCTTGTTGCCAGCCCAGTATGTGACATTATTTTCTAACATGTTAAACAGGCCACATTAATCACAAAAAAATAACATGTTAACTTTCCCAAGCCTAATATATATGTATACAGAGAAAAAAATGCACATTTTATTGAACATTAAGTAAAAACAAGAAACAGTCACAAGAAAAAATGATCAAATAATAATGTAAGAAAATTGATAAAACCAAAAAATACAACATATGACACTCTGAATGAAGCTACCATGTACAGTAAACATTTGGCCTCTCAAAAAAATGACATTGAAAGCCACAATATTCAAACAGAAAAGTTAGTATTACCATAATATCAGACAACTCTCATTAGTTAGTATATACTGTATATTACTTTTATATACTCACTTTTTAGGTATTCTGGAGTTAGAGTCTCTCCTTCAAGCATTTGAGAAGAGAGTACTTTGTATACCTCTGACTGCTCCCCAACTGGTAGAAAATTTAACAAATTCTGATCCAAGAGGTCGGACTAAAAAAAAACAAAAGATAACATTTTATTTGTTATTAACATATATTATTGTTTGCAGGATGTTATACAGTAAGCAGTTTACCAACTATTCAATTTTGCTTCAGCCAACCAGCACTCTCTATGTGTCATTTTGTAGGCTTTGTTGCCAGAACTCTACTCCTGTGGTATCTGATGTCACTGCTGTGATGCTTTAAATACCAAAGTAACAGAACATTTACAATTAATGATTTGGATAAACTAAATCCCTTTGTATGTGTGTCTTACTGTGATTCTGGTTTAAAAAATTTTACCATCCCTTTACTACCTTCATTTCTGACCAACATTTTGATTTTTGGTGAAAAATTACATGTTTTATTTTAAAACCTATTTCCAAGTTTGATTCATATCCTCATCCCATGTGTTCATGCTTGAGCTGCATGTTCAACGTCAGTACATCAGCAACAGCCCGTTATGCATGCTTTTCAGCAGCTTGCACTTCTCAAGAAACTACTAAAGGCAAAAAAATAAATTGATTCCATAACTAGTGGCACCACAGCCAGGCTATGAGTGGGTTGCTGCACAGGAAAACAACATCAAAAAGATAAGCAACTAGATCTGCTGCTGGCTGAATGAGACCTTTAGCAAAGTTATAGAGGTGGCGGCTTTGATTCCAGTCACTATGTTCATGTCTCACCTCTGCCATCGCATGGAAGACAACTAGAGAGAGTGGGAGCATCTCCCCAAGAGATTCCTTACCAGTGACAGCTACACATATAAGAAAAGCCTTTAAGGAGAAACTGCTTCAATCTACAGAATATGCTAGTCTGGGGAATACAATTAATGTTGCAATGGGACAAAGTAGCAATAACAACACTGCCATATTTAGAAAAGAAAGTGAATGCATTTTTTAAAGTCCAGCTAAAGCACACACTTGAAAAACAAATCTGTTTACAAACTTAATAAATTGTGGTCCACCGAAGCAGCCATTTAACTTGCAAAAGATTAAACAATCTGCAAAGAGTATCAGGTGAAAAATCTATAGTACTATCTGTCAAGTACTCGGCTGGATGCATCTAAAAAAATCAAAATGGTAATTGCAGTAAAAGGTACTTTTGCAATGCTTAAATGCTGGATTTTAATTAGATATACTTTATTCTTTAGTCAAAATACTGGGATTAATATTTTTCATACAACACTCTTAAATCCACTTAATCCAAATCAAGACTGTAAGGGACAATGCCTATCCAGGCAACAATAAGAAAGAAACCAGTCCTGGACAGTGTGCCAGTTCATCACAGGTGTCACTCACACTCAGTTTTTCATAAACTTTTAATCTGTTAAAATTGTTTACAGTATTAAGATCATCATGGGAGAAATGTTAATTTAAATATGGTATAAAAAATTTTAATATTTAAAAATTCATAATTACAGAGACTGAAATTACATTTTTGAACAACATTTTTCAGCCGTTATTCTATATTACTTACTGTTATTTTAAGGCAAGTACTGGCACTGCACATTTTGCATTTCGGTTTCACCAAGAAAGAGAGAAACACATAAATACAGTATAACATAAGAAATGATGTTCACTATGGCGTTTATTAAAAAAAAATAAAGATAATTTTTAAACTTACAGGTAAATGTTCAAGTAAGGAAGTAACACTTTCTGAAACATATATTATATTCCCATCCGTCATTATTGCTAGAAAGAATCCATCTAGTGCCTGAAATGGGAAAATAATTTTAAAATTATATGAAAAGCAATTTGGTACAACTGCAAAATGTAAATATACATTAATGTATTCATTTCAAAGATTCACAGACAATAAGAAATGTTGTGCTATCTTTACAAAAATAATTTCAGGTTATTTGTATAATCAATTCAGATATTACAGTTTCCATTCCACATTACCCACATAACTGTGGCGGCTAACTTTAAGAGTTTTTTTTTTCCATGTTATCAATATGCACACCATATAAACAGGAGTACATAATCTGAAATTAACTTAAAACATAAATGATTACCATTTTTTATCCAGTCTGCTTTCCTGGCAGCACGTCACCCTAATTTTGGGTGTTCCTGTGCTACTGATCCATGCCAAAGTGGCCACTGAGCTGCACAGACAGAGACAACGAGTGACTTGCTACACTGAGGACAAACCTCACTTCTTTACTTCATAGCTGTCTTAAATTCTTCTCTTCATAAGCAAGTGAACAAACTTAAATTTTGATTTATAAGACCCTAAACCAGGCAATGACAATGAAAGTATAATAAACTGGATTATACTGCAATAAATGCAAAACATAAGATTCTGTCCACTTTAATTAGTGTAGGTTTATGAAGGATATATAGGCCATGACTGCATTTAAAATAGATATTTTTACTTAAAATTCCAGTTTAGATTATTATCTAGATGAGTTTCTGAAATATTTATATTCTGCCACTATTTCTTCCTCCTCCCGTAGAAAAATGATAGATGAACATACAGATATATGCCCCTTAAAGTCAACTATCATTTCCTTTCCTCTTTTTGACATTCAGAGAAAGACAGTTATTATTGTGCTAATTTAGTAAACAGTCAAACAGTAGTCAACTTGGTGGGTCTAATGGCTTTTGTTCTTTCCAGATATGCATCCTACCATGACAGTGTGATAAGCATATTGAAAAGGGAACAATGGTCATTGCCCTGTCTCATGTCACTAATACAAGGCATGAATAATAAAGAAAGCTGAATACAACCTTGAGGAGCTCCCTGTATTTGAAAGACCTTAGAAAAAAGTGACTATC
>NW_024382302.1:0-7807 GCF_016835505.1 Polypterus senegalus
GAAAATATAGTACCTGCTGAAGAAGCAATGTAGCCACCTAATAATCTTTAATCACATTTGCTTTTACCAGCTGGAGACAGAAAGTATAATTTTCACTTGAGACCCGAGAAAGAACACATTTCACAGCCAATTAGCTCCTGGGACAAGTGCTTCGAGGATTACATTACACATCAATACCTCTCCCTCTCCCTCTGTAGTGCCTGCTGCTCACTGTCTTCATGGCTAATAGGATTTATGATGATTCTTTGGTGTTAAGTCATAAAAACTGGCGGGCTGGGTAAATGCTGTTGAAATGCCTCAGCTAATCCATATATTGGTTTTGGAATCAAATCGAAAGTGTGATACACTTATTTATTACCTTTTTGTTGAATCAGATGCTTCATATATCTTATCTGAAGAATAGAGAAAGTGTGCGGTTTGAATTTGTATGACAGATATAAAGAGGACATGGAGCCACCATAGCTTAAAATGAATGATGTGCAAAGGAGGAAATTGAATTTCATTTAAAACCTTTTTGGTTTATACTTGGGTACTGTTTTGTTTTATACCAAGCAGAAGAAATAATGCACAGCTGTTTTTGTTACATAGGTTTTACTGCAATACTGAATAAAGTTTTGTATTGCTTAGTTTAGTTTATCTTTGCCCAGCTTCTTTCTAAACAAGGTTTTTCCATTAGAGAGTTATGTTAACTCTGATTCTATCTGGGCAGCCCTGAGTGGTAAACAGCTCAGGATGGCACAGCAAAGTCATTCAGGACAAGGCACTCACATACTGTATATCAGTCAACCTAGTCTTGTGTTGCCAGATGTGCTTTCAAACAAGAATACCGCTCAGGGGACAACATGTTAAAGTGTGTAGTGAACAACAGCGAACTTGCACTGCAAAGGCTACACCCAAAAGTGACTCTTCCTAAAACACCTGCCCCAATTTCACCAGTTCATACATTTTAAACCACTGGGGTTTTAACAAGAGAGAAATAGATATTGAACAAAAGACTTCATGCTGAGAGAAAATACATGATTTCTATTCAAAAGGTATTATTTTGCATGTTGTCATGAGCACTGAGACAGTGAGAGCACACACAGACACACACATATATTTCCACTGCAGCTACCAGGCTCACACGTTTAAGTGCCTCTTTCTGCTACAATATCTTTTGTCATTTCAACTACTGCATCCCCATGTACAACGTTGGCTATTTTATCACAGCATGTTTGCATTTCCAATTGATCTGCGGTAGTTAGCCTGTGGTAGGAGTGACGGATGCATTCAAGTTGGACGTGGGATTACATCATGGATCGGCTCTGAGCCCTTTCTTATTTGCTAAGGTGATGGACAGGTTGACAGGCGAGATTAGGCAGGAGTCCCTGTGGACTGTGATGCTTGCTGATGACATTGTGATCTTTAGTGATAGCAAGGATCAGGTTGAGGAGACCTAGAGATGGAGATATGCTCTGAGACAAGAGGAATGAAGGTCAGTAGGAACAAGACAGAATACATGTGTGTAAATGAGAGGGAGGTCAGTGGAATGGTGAGGATGGAAGAGCAGGAGTTGGCGAAGGTGGATGAGTTTAAATACTTTGGATCAACAGTACAGAGTAACTGAGATTGGGAAGAGGTGAAAAGAGAGTGCAGGCAGGGTGGAATGGGTGGAGAAGAGTGTCAAGAGTAATTTGTGACAGACAGTATCAGCAAGAGTGAAAGGAAGGTCTACATGACGGTAGTGAGAGCAGCTGTGTTATATGGAGGCTGGAGATGGTGGCACTGACCAGAGCAGGAGAGACAGAGCTGGAGGTGGAAAGAGTTAAAGATGTTAAGATTTGCATTGGGTGTGACGAGGATGAACAGGATTAGGAAATGAGGACATTAGAGGTCAGCTCAAGTTGGATGGTTGGGAGACAAAGTCAGAGGCAGATTGTGTTGGTTTGGACATGTGCAGAGGAGATGCTGGGTATATTGGGAGAGGATGCTAGGATATAGCTGCCAGGGAAGAGGAAAAGAGGAAGGCCTAGGAGAAGGTTTATGGATGTGGTAGAGAGGACATGCAGGTGATGGTGTGAAGGGAGCAAGACAGAAAGATATGGAAAAGATGATCTGCTGTGCAACCTAAGGACAACCAAAAAAAGGAGATGTTTTGCATTTCTAATTAGACAGTAATATTAAATTTCTTTAGTTATTCTTATAGACATGCAGTCAGATGGTGGATGTTGTGCAACGTAGTTGGGTGCATAAACAGGTGTCGTTAAGCAGATTTTTGAGTACTAAATCGCATCTCTTGTTGCTTTTTTGTTATCAGCTCTCTTAATGGCAGTCCTTATGACGGAGTATGACACAGAATTTACTTCAAATGCATATTTTGCACTCACCTTTCCTGAATATAGCTAACAATTCTTTTAAGCTCCCATTGACTCCTCCGCTATCATCATACACTGGAGAGCACACACAGCACTTGCAACAACATATCTTTCATCTGTACCACTCATCCTGATGTCTTCAATGCCCAAAGTATAACCTGATGTACTGAAAGGTTTTCCATTACATCAGGTTATGTTCATTTTAAACCGTGCAATGTGCTGTCTGCCCAGGTGACACACTTTATATGTCTAGGAGTATTTTAGGAGACTTTGTGACTGTAGAAAGCTCTCATTAAACTGAATTTTGCTATTTGTGGAAGCCCCTATGATGTTTGCAGCTCAGAATCACCACCTCTACTTTGAATGCTGCCTTCATGAGGGGTTGTATTGGTTTAGAAACGTGACACTCTTTGAGCCATCTAATTGTTCTCACCCAGTTTAAGCTACAATTCACTCGTGGTGTCTCCAGTCGTATATATATATATTATAACTTGTAGTTCATGGAGAAAATTCACCACACAGAGAGCAGCCTTACAAATTACGAGCTGACTTCATGATGATCAAATTCAGTTTTGGGGAAAGAAGCAGAATGTAGCATCATTTGAAATATAAATATTTGGGCTGTTACTGTTGGATACACTTATGAACACACACTGTTTTGAAGATATACTGTATATTGACAGGATGCAGACAGACTTGACAGACAAACACATAACATGCAAGATTCTGGCTGTTTACTATCTTTTTAGAGCTGTAATTTATCTTGGCACAAATAAATAATTTTACATTACCAAGTCTGTAAAGATGATGTCCAATGTTGTGTGGAGATGTTACTTTTTGCCGCTCAGGTTCAAGTGGAGGATTCTTCTTGCATTGGGATGCACTCTTTCTCTTTGCTGCATGATCCATTGTGGTGTGCTGTACTTTCCTAAGTTAAGCCCTTTGCTGTGTCAAAGCTGCACAGAACCTTATAGGAAAAAGCATTACTCTTTCTGGTACAAGAGTTTAGATGCTGTCCCCTGCTACTTAGACTTCAGACTAGTTTAGTGTTTAGCTTAGTAATATGGATCTGAGTTCTCAGGTTCACAAAGATAATTTGTCAGCTTTAGCTCCCAAAGGAAGAGCAGCTCATAGCTTTTTTTTTTAGTTTCAGAGAGCAGGCCTCAGGGGTTTTCTGTCATTTTGGAGAATAAGGGCACAGTTTTCACCAGGGAAGATAGGCTGTCAAACTGGCCACAAACTGAGTTCAGAAACAGACCTGCATAGCGACTTAAATTGAGGAAGTGTTAAGTGCATATCTAAGAGACATAGAGAGTGGAGGGCATCCACAAGCAAACTTCACGGAACTCAAAAGGCATGGAACTGTAACAAAAGTCGTTCATGTCACCAAGAAAGTTAGACGATTTGCTGAATATTGATCTGTGCCTTCCGTGTTTCTGTTGCATGATTAAGAGCAACAAAAGGGATCTGGAATTATCATTTATCGCATATTCCTGGTACTATATTTCTGATGGTAAGGATATGATTTGTAGTTGCTTGTATGAATTATCACATAAATATGGAATTAAATTAAACCAAAACCAACCACATGGCACAAAAAGTTTACTGTGATTTGGTCTGTCGGGAGTAAACCACTCTCTCTGGGCTAAAGGTTGTTGAACAGGAGGAATAAGTGCTCAGCTCTCGTGCATGGCTGGTCTTCTTTTAAAATGACTGAATCTCATAATATTGGTATTTTTGTGTTCAAAAATGACAAATATAAACTATTTTACAATGTGCGTGTAAACATAATACACATCAATACTCGACAACTGTCTTGATTTGAAACATGGATGTGAGTTTGGAAAGTATTTTACCTTTTCCTGCATGCCTCACAGACTACAATGTAAAGCACCAGTATGGGCAAGATATTTGTTTTAATTTATAGAAAGCAATTAACTTTAGAACACAATTTTGAGTGAAGAAATAACTTCAACTTGAAAAAACTTGAACTTATCGTTGAAACAAGTACATAAAAGATTACTGTATCAATGACTGTAAGGTTGCAGACAACTTGACTCACACTTAAAGACCACTGGCCATCCATGAACAATATTTTGAGCATCACTGACCTGAGAGTTCTTGTAACAGAAAAAAATGCATTACTTCCAAAATGTATTTTGTATTTTAAAAAGCACTTTTATTTTGCAAAGATGTTCTTGCTTTCAGCCAGTATTGTCCACATGTGCATGTCTGGCTCATCTAGTGACAGTTAGTGTAGTAGAAGTTTCAGCACACATGTAGTACAATTAATTGAAAATAAATGAACATACATTAGGTATATGCGGTGGGCTGGCGCCCTACATGGGGTTTGATTCCTGCCTTGTGCCCTGTGTTGGCTGGGATTGGCTCCGACAGACCCCGGGGACCCTGTAGTTAGGATATAGCGGATGGATAATGGATGGATGGCTTATAGGTATACATTTCATTTTAATTAGTTAAAGTTTACTGAGTTTAATACATACGTTATAATACAATACAATACAATTTATTTTTGTATAGCCCAAAATCACACAAGAAATGCATATGGGCTTTCACAGGCCCTGACTCTCGATAGCCCCAGCCTTGACTTTCTAACAAGACAGAAAAAACTCCCAAAACCCTTGTAGGGAAAAGAAATGGAAGAAACCTGAGGAAAGGCAGTTCAAAGAGAGCCCCTTTCCAGGTAGGTTGGCGTAGTAGGTGTCAAAGAAGAGGGGTCAATACAATACAATACACAGAACAGAACAAATGCACAATACGTATAAAACTAAAACATTTACAAGTATGGAGCAGAATTTAACAGTAGATGATATCACATAATATGATTTGTTTAGAGCCCTGGAGACCTCAGCCATCAAGCTGCCTCCCCCATTTGGCCATTCCACAGCTGAAACAGCGCTGGGCCAGCCAGTCCAATGAAAGGACCCCTCTACCCCATGATTCCTGCGATCCTCCATCAGGGATGACTTTACCTTAGGCAGGCAAAACATTTATATATATCATATTATAACCACATCATAGTGGTGCCAGAACTAGCATTTCTGCCACACAGTTCCAAGTGCAAGTTTAATTTCTAGCTTGTCAGGGTCTTCATGGAGAGTGCATGTGCTAATGGCGCAAGTTTCACTTGTGATAAAACAGGTTAATTTCACAAATTATTTTACATAACAAACTTTAATTTTCAAATCACCTTTGCACAAATAATTGTGTTCATCACAACAGTTTAAGTTCAAATTTAGGTTAACTGGAAACCAGTGGAAGTATTTAAATAATTGCTGGAATTGACAAAACTAGATCCAGAATAACAATGAACTTCCTTGGCGAGGGTTTAGAAGCAGTGGAAGCAGAATGGGCGGAGCTGACAGCATTCTGGCAGGAAGTGATGTCAGTAGTCTTCCGGTAAGTTCTCCAACATTCTAAAGGAAATTGCAGTACTGGTAGTGTCACATCCAAAATCTTCCCTATATTTTAGGTGCACGTCAAACCCTTGAGACACAGTTACAACAACAACAACATTTATTTATATAGCACATTTTCATACAAACGTAGCTCAAAGTGCTTTACATATTAAAGAATGGAAAAATGAAAGACACAATTTATAAAATAAAATAAATCAACATTAATTAACATCGAATAAGAGTAAGGTTCAATGGCCAGGGGGGACAGAAAAAAAAAAAACTCCAGACGGCTGGAGAAAAAAAAATCTGTTGGATTCCAGACCATGAGACCGCCCAGTCCCCTCTGGGCAAGTCCCCCCTGGGCAGTTGAAGCGCCTGTGCATGAAAGGATACAAAAAAAAAATATATAAAATGAAAAGATGGAATCTTGTTAAATCTCAAAGCTTCCAATATCTCTCTGGCGCTTTCTATGGCGGGGTAGTAGTATCTTGGTAATGTAGCAAAACGACCAGGTGTAGATAGTGAGAAGAGGGACAGAACAGAGGAGGGCCAGGAACATTTCATAATGATTACCAAGCTTTTAATGACTAAGATACCAGTCTAATTGGCCATTCAAATTACAGTGCTCTACATCATATAAGTGAGTCTTAATCCTGGATTTAAATGTTGGGAATGGCTTAGACATCCTTTCACAAACTGACAGTGCTCAGCTGATGAAGGATGTGGTCCTATGAATATAGCACTTGCTATTATTATTATTGACAAATATTGAAAAAAAAATACAAGTTGGCTTTTTTTTTTATAACTTTGCCAAATTTCAAACAAATATGTCAAGGCAATTTTGAGATGTTGGAGTATTTAGTTTTTCTATAGTGGTGGAGGGTTTACTAATAAATATTAATATATCAAAATGTCCTTCCTTAGCAGATAACTACTGCCCTAGATGTACCATTCTGACAAATTTCAACTTTTAATCAAACGAGAGATAGTGATTTTGTTGATGAGTAAGTCAGTGAATGAATGAGTTAGTCAGCTTTGTGCTATATAAACAGTATATATAAACAGTGCCCTTCATAATGTTTGGGACAAAGACACATTTTCCTTGATTTACTTCTCTGCTCCACAGTTTAAAATTACAAATCAAACAATCCAGATGTGATTAAAGTGCAGATAGCAGACTTTTATTTAAGGAAATTTGCATATATTTCAGTCACACCATGTAGAAATGACAACACTGTTTCTACCTGGTCACTTCAGGGCACCATAATGTTTGGACACAGTAATGGCAGGTCTAATAAAGTCATCACATTTGGGACTTTGTTGTATATCCTTTGCATGCAATAACTACTTGAAGTCTGTGATTCATAGATAGATAGATAGATAGATAGATAGATATAGATAGATAGATAGATAGATAGATAGATAGATAGATAGATAGATAGATAGATAGATAGATAGATATGAAAGGCACTATATGATAGATAGATAGATAGATAGATAGATAGATAGATAGATAGATAGATAGATAGATAGATAGATAGATAGATAGATAGATACTGTGACAGTTGAGGGCTTTGTCTTCCCTTGAACCTCAGACTATATGTCAGACACCAGGTAAAGTCAAAGTTTGGTTATTATAATAATAATGTGCACAAAGCACCCTCTCTCCACAATACTATAAACAAATCAATTCTCCAATAAACAATAATCAATCCTCAAATATTTGCTCTGCAAACTGACATTTAAATCACTTTTGTACTCTTGTACAAAAAATAAAAAGTGTCAGGACAGTTCACAATGGTACCTGTAATATTATTCCTTAGGTGTCAAAGAGGACTTGTAATATTTTGTCTTCTGATCACTGAATGGCCTGTCAACACTAAAATAAAAGCATTTCGTTTTTATTTAGGTGAATAAATATGCAAAACAAATATGAAAGCAAATTACACTTTTTTCATTGAGCCTGACATGCTGTATAGTGAATTTGTGTTGTCCGTATGCAATCCCCTGACCCCTCTCTTGCACGATTTTGGC
>NW_024382303.1:0-1017 GCF_016835505.1 Polypterus senegalus
ATATATATATATATATATATAATAGAGAGAGAAATACCCACGCTTGGCAGCGGAGAAGTAAAAAGAAAAGGAATTTTAATAATAACGTAACATGATTTACAATGTAATTGTTTTGTCATTGTCATGAGTGTTGCTGGCATATCTATACTAATAAAAGGCAAACCCCTCACTGACTCATCACTAATTCTCCAACTTCCCGTGTAGGTAGAAGGCTGAAATTTGGCAGGCTTATTCCTTACAGCTTACTTACAAAAGGTAAGCAGGTCTCATTTCGAAATTCTACATGTAACGGTCGATAGCTGTCGACAACGTCCGCCATTTTGAACTTTCTTATTTATGGCCCCATCGTCACGAAATTTGGTAGGCGGCTTCCCTGCGCTAACCAAAACCGATGTACGTACTTATTTTAGTGGTATGATGCCACTGTCGGCCACCATATTGAAGTTTCTAATGTCACTAATTCTCCAACTTCCCGTGTAGGTAGAAGGCTGAAATTTGGCAGGCTCATTCCTTACAGCTTACTTACAAAAGTTAAGCAGGTTTCATTTCGAAATTCAACGCGTAACGGTCAACAACGTCTGCTATGTTGAACTTTGTTATTCATGGCCCCATCTTCACAAAATTTGGTAGGCGGCTTCCCTGCGCTAACCGAAACCAATGTACGTACTTTTTTCAGTGGTATGACGCCACTGTCAGCCGCCATATTGAATTTTCCAACTTCACTAATTCTCCAACTTCCCATGTAGGTAGAAGGCTGAAATTTGGTACTTATTTTGGTGGTATGATGCCACTGTCGGCCACCATATTGAACTTTTCAACAGTCTTTGTTACTTATGGGCCCATCTTCAAGAAATTTGGTATGCGGGTTCCCAACGCTAACTGAATCCTACTTACGTACATATATACATCCATAGCCTGCAGCTCGGTCATCGTGTGAGGCGGCGTTGGGTCCCCCATCCCAACGCCTCCCACGTTGTTGGCTGCCTTCCTATATAAGGCCGTCCGTCGCTCCAGTCT
>NW_024382304.1:0-21470 GCF_016835505.1 Polypterus senegalus
ACGGGGTTGAATGCACTTCAGTGCTGATTATTTAAAAAACACCTTTTGCAGCCAGGATACTATTTATGGGGGGGGCTCCCCCAACCTTTACTTCCATGTCCGTTTTTTTGTGACAATATATAATATATAATGACAAAACACTATCACTCCCAAATGACAAAACAATTACATTGAAATCATGTTATGTTATTTTAAAAATTTTTCCCTTTTCTTTTTTTTGCTTCTTTAACCCCTACTTCCCCGCTGGGGGAAAAAAAATTTTTTATTATATATATATATATATATATATATATATATATATATAAAAAATTAAAAATTTTTTAATAAAAGGCAAACCCTCACTGACTCACCCCTATGACTAACTGACTCATCCCAACTCCAACTTCCCATGTGGTGGCGGAAAAAATTTGGCGGCTCATTCCTTGAGCTTACTTAAAAAAAGTTGGGCAGGTTTCATTTAAATTCTACTTAATGGTCAAACTGGAACCTATTTTTCCCAAAACTGTAATGACTGCGGGGTGATGGCCGGGGGGGCGAGTTGTGTGTCCCTCACCCCCCTTTATCCGGGAACGACTGTGAAGGCGTAGAAAAAAAAGGGTTTAAAAAGGCTAAAGGCAGAAACAATAAGAAGCGAGCCGGGGCGACAAGCATATGCAGCTATGGGGAAAACAAAGCCGGTGAAACCAAAATTTTAAAATTTTTCGAGGCGCGGGGGCGTTTAGCCCACTAATGATATTTGCGGGATACAAGTTTAATGAGACCGGGGTAAAGAGAGTTTGATCACTTTGCAACTAAGTTAAAATTGTGCTGAAGGACTTTTATAAATTCAAAGACTGTGTTTGGGGATTAAGTTATCATCCCCCCCCATTCAACTCATTTCATTCACTTCATTTCGCTTAACTGAGCTCAAGCACGGTCTTAAAAAACAATTTGAACCTCCCCCAAAAAAATTCCAAAAAAACCCACAAAAATACCCCCGCTGTTCTGGGGGTTTCTCCCCTCTGTCCTCAGGCACTACTGGCATAATCAATTTGGGGGGACCCCCAAAAATATTATTAAAACCACAGCCCCCGAGACTTTTTCGCACGAGACTTGGGTCCGTGTCTGCAAAAAAAACCCAAATTGAGGCAACTTTTTTTTTACTGGCAGTTGCTCAGGGAGAGTTTGATTCTGCATCCCTTTAACCCAGATGTGCCCATACGCTTTAAAAAAATACTTGAATAAAACTTTGCATTCCAAGAAAGGGGAACCTTTTAATAGATTTCCTGGAAAACAATTCATTGATGCAAAATCAACTACAAAAGGGAAGAGTCAAGAAAACCGTTGTAGCACTGATGGGGGGCAAATTTCATTTAAAAAGACTCCCAACCTTGAAAAATCTGGTTTGTAAACTGTCAAACAGGAGTTTGCAGACCAAAAAACCCTTTAACCCCGGTTCCATCTAAATCAAAACGACAGCGAGACAGAAACTGTATGTTGTTGCCCCGGGGCGAGTTCTACCAACAAAAGGGGCCAGCCCAAATGATGAAAACATTCAGGACCAAGATTAGTAAGTCAACACGGTCAACAACAAATTCCCCTAAAAAATTCTTTGGATAGACCACCAACAGTGGTGGAGGATGGGGTTGAAAATGTCACAATTGCACGGTGATCCAACTTTCCAACTACTGTGCGAAAAGACTATTTCAAGTAAAAATTTAACACCTTTATGATACTGAAAAGCAACAAATTTAGATGCATTCAGGGCTTTGTTCTTACTGGGGGTCATTGGATTCCGGGCGTTTTAATTTAATTACATCTAATTACAAAATGTTCAATGATCACATGTTTTTGCCTAATGTAAAAAAAAATTTTGGGTAAGGGTTTGTCAGGTTTAAAGGTGAAGTGTAAAAATGTTTCTCCTTATTTTTTTAAAAAGAAAACCCCTTTTAAATAATAAGAAAAAATTTTAAAAATAAAAACAATCCATTCTGAACATGTACTTAAATACTTAGAATATCACTTTATTTTTTTAAATCCCCAATTTTGCAGGATGATATTTTTTTTTTATTTTGAATTGAAATGCAGTTTAAATATTTTTTTTAAAAATTAAAAGAGCTTGAGTTTAAATATTATTTCATTCTATTATTTATTCTTCACCCACTAAAACCCCTTTTAATTAAAGAAACCTTTGCGCTTTGGGGGAAATTTTTTGTCCGATTACATGCGATTAATCAAGTGATTAATTTCTAACCCCAATTAATTACATTTTTTTTAAATTGGTCCCCCCCTTTTTTATGTAGTTGTATATGCATATATATTTATATACATGGGTGGAAAGTATTCAGACCCCCTTCAATTTTTTTTACTCTTTTTATATTGCGCCATTTCAAAATCATTTTTAAAATTTAAATTTTTTTCCCTATTGTAACACAGCACCCCCTATTGACGACAAAAAAAAAAAATTTTTTTTTTTAATTCGATTTATTAAAAAAAAAATTTAAAAACCATGGTCCCCCTTTTCAGACCCTTTGCTCAGTTTTAGTAAAGCCCCTTTTTTACTAATACAGCCATGGTCTTCTTAGGAAAAAATGCAACAAATTTTACACCTGGATTTGGGGGTCCTCTGCCATTTCTCCTTGCAGATCCTCTCCAGTTCTGTCAGGTAGGATGGTAAACATCGAAGATCACACAAGATAGCACAAGCACAGCTGAGAACCAGCAGCAGCAATAGAATATGAAGCGACTGACACATACACGATATTCATAAGTTCACCTACTGGAAACAAACCACACGGTGGAAATAATCAATGTTCAGCTAAAGGAAGGCAGTGTAAAAATGTGGTAAATTGAAGCACTTCACCAAAGTTTGCAGGACTGGGAAAGGTAAACCCATGCATGCAGTGTGGGGATGTCTCAGATAAAGAGGAGACAAGTTGTTTATTAATGCAGTAGGAGAGGAACAACCCTCTGACGCTGAACAAGCCTTTGTAGACATATCAATAGGAAAGCAAGGTGTAAAGCTTAAGTTTAAATTACGTCTCATAGACACATGCCACTAAATATTCGAGGCAAATCCACAACTTAATACCGGAATGCCTATTAAACATCTTAGATTTACGAGTACCAATTTGGGTGGTGATCACTTGATGAATGAAATCTTTATCTTTACAATGGTTGACAAATAAGATGAGATGGTCAGGGATAGACTAGACAAACACGATGTAACTTGAACACAACACATCCTCCAAATACGAACCTGATTAAAAGAAATAATGATAATCAAACCCTTATGACAGCAACACTCATAACACAAAACAATTACATTGACAATCATGTTATGTTATTTTAAAATGTTTCCTTTTCTTTTCATAACTTTTAACACACTACTTCTCCGCTGTGAAAGCTAGGTATTTTGCTAGATAGCAATAAATGCAAATGACAAAGGAGCCACCAGTTCTCCATTTAATTTGTTTCCATTTACACCTGTATAGATTCAACATGCACTATTTGGCTTAATAAAACACTTAACAAAAAAATGTGACAGACTGAAAAGTATCCGCTTTTAGGGTTCAAATCATTTAGGATTGGTTTCTAATTAAGCAATTCGTTTGGAAAAAAACCTGCAGCCACTGCAGCCCTCAAGGACCAACACTGACCATCCCTTCTCTAATGGTATCTGCCAGTACCCCTTTGTGAGATTAAAAGGTAGAAATATTCAAGGCTTGCGAGTTTCTCCAGTAAGTCATCAATATGTGGTACCTGGTGCATAGTTATGCTTGAAAGTTTGTGAACCCTTTAAAATTGTCTATATTTCTGCATAAATATGACCTAAAACATCATCAGATTTTCACTCTAGTCCTAAAGTAGATAAAAGAAACCAGTTAAACATCCATCCATCCATAATCCAACCCGCTATATCCTAACCACCCGGGGCACAGGGTCTGCTGGAGCCAATCCCATCCAACACAGGGCGCAAGGCAGGAAACAAACCCCAGGCAGGGCGCCAGCCAACCGCTGGGCGCACGCACACACACACCAAGCACACACTAAGGACAATTTAGGATCACCAATGCACCTAACCTGTATGTCTTTGGACTGTGGGAGGAAACCCATGCAGACATCGGGAGAACATGCAAACTCACGAGGGAGGACCCGGGGAAATGAACCCGGTATCCTAACTGCGGGCAACAGTGCTACCCACTGCACCCCCCGTCCACCACCAGTTAAACAAATGAGACAAAAATATTATACTTGGTCATTTATTTATTAAGAAAAATTATCAAATATTACATATTTGTGAGTGGCAAAACCTATATGAATATGAACCTTTGCTTTCAGTATCTGGTGTGACCCCCCTTTGCAGCAATAACTGCAACTAAATGTTTCCGGTAACTTTTGATCATTCCTGCATGCCGGCTTGAAGGAATTTTAGCCCATTCCTCCGTACAGAACAACTTCAACTCTGGGATGTTGGTGGATTTCCTCACATTAACTGCTCGCTTCAGGTCCTTCCACAACATTTCGACTGGATTAAAGTCAGGACTTTGACTTGGCCATTCCAAAACATTAACTTTATTCTTCTTTAACCATTCTTTGGTAGAACAACTTGTGTACTTAGGGTCGTTTCTTGCTGCATGACCCACCTTCTCTTGAGATTCAGTTAATGGACAGATGTCCTGACATTTTCCTTTAGAATTCTCTGATATAATTCAGAATTCACTGTTCCTTCAATGAAGGCAAGCCGTCCTGGCCCAGATGCAGCAAAACAGGTCCAAACCATGATACTACCACTACCACCACCACCATCCATTTTCACGGATAGGATAAGGTTCTTATGTGAATGCAGCGTTTTCCTTTCTCCAAACATAACGCTTTTCATTTAAACCAAAAGTTCTATTTTGGTCTCATCCGTCCTACAAAACATTCTTCCATTAGCCTTCTGGTTTGTCCATGTGATCTTTAGCAAACTGCAGCGAGCAGTAATTTGAATCTGAAAGATGAACCGTCCCGTCTGAGGTCAAGAGCTCTGGAGCAGGTTTTCATCCAGGATGTCTCTGTACATTGCTGCAGTTATCTTTCCCCTTTATCCTGACTTGTCTCCCAGTTCCTGCTCACTGAAAAACATCCCCACAGCATGATCCTGCCACCACCATGCTTCACTGTAGGGATGGTATTGGCCTAGTGATGAGCTGTGCCTGGTTTCCTCAAACGTGATGCCTGGCATTCACACCAAAGAGTTCAATCTCTGTCTCATCAGACCAGAGAATTTTGTTTCTCATGGTCAGAGAGTCCTTCAGGTGCTTTTTGGCAAACTCCAGGCGGGCTGCCATGTGCCTTTTACTAAGGAGTGGCTTCCGTCCTGGCCACTCTACCATACAGGCCTGATTGGTGGATTGCTGCAGAGACGATTATCCTTCTGAAGGTTCTCCTCTCTCCACAGAGGACCTCTGGAGCTCTGATAGAGTGACCATCAGATTCTTGGTCACCTCCCTGACGCCCATCTCCCCGATCGCCATTTTAGATGGCCGGCCAGCTCTGGGAAGAGTCCTGGTGGTTTAGAAATTTCTTCCACTTACGGATGATGGAGGCCACTGTGCTCATGGGATCCTTCAAAGCAGCAGAAATTTTTTCTGTAACCTTCCCCAGTTTTGTGCCTTGAGACAAACCTGTCTCGAGGTCTCAAAACAATTCCTTTGACTTCATGCTTGGTTTGTGCTCTGACATGAACTGTCAACTATAGGCCCTTTATATAGATAGGTGTGTGCCTTCCAAATCATGTCCAATCAACTGAATTTTACCACAGGAGGACAACAATTAAGCTGCAGAAACATCTCATGGATGATCAGGGAAACAGGATGCACCTGAGCTCAATTTGAGCTTCATGGCAAAGGCTGTGAATACTTGTGTACATGTGCTTTCTCAATTTTTATTTTTATAAATTTGCTAAAATCTCAAGTAAACTTTTTTTCACATTGTCATTATTAGGTGTTTGTGTGTAGAATTCTGAGGAAAAAAAATGAATTTAATCCATTTTGGAATAAGGCTGTAAAAAAAATGTAGAAAAAGTGATGCGCTGTGAATACTTCCGGATGCACTGTAAATATAGAAAATTCTAAAGGGTTCACAAACTTTTAAAGAACAACTGTATCAATTTGAAAATCTTATTCAAGCATCTAAAATCAGTACAATACTGAAAATAGGAAGTGATTTAAAGATATCAGCAATAATGTAAAGATAAATGTAATTCATTTAAAAGATCTTTAAATGTGCAGGTATTCATTTAAAGATACCCAAAATAATTTAAAGATATCTTGAAGTGCATTAAAATATCTTAATTAGAGATGCATTTTAAATAGATCTTAAATCATTTACAAATATTTTAAAAGTCAATATCAATGTCAATTTATTTATAGAGCACATTTAAAAAAATCAGTAATGCTATACAAGATGCTTTACAATAAAAAAATAAAAAAGAATACAATAACCCAAAACAAACCAGCAGCAAACTGAAAAAACAAATGACTATGAGAAGGAACCATCAATATCACTGAATGTTACAGAAAGCTAGAAAATGAAATGCGCTCTTTAATCTGCTTTGAAACAGTTGTATTGAAGGGGACTCCTTAATGTAATTAGGTATGGAATTCCACGGATGAGGTGCAGCAGCTGCAAAGCCCTAATTCCCTTTAGTTCCACTTAGTACGAGGAGAACAAGACACAACTGACCAGCAGATCTAAGCTCACTGGATGGCTGGTGTATACACACAATTCAGTTAAGAGGGGGAAGCACACCCATGTATTGATTTAAAAACCAGTATCAAACATTTAAAATCAGTTCTGAAACTGAACAGGTGCCAGTGTAAAGAGGCTAAAATTGGAGATATTGAATCAAACTTTCTTACCCTCAACCAAACAACAGGCGGCATTCTGGACGAAATGCAACCTGCATATCAGGATTTGCTGATCACAGAATAAAATGAGATGCAGTAATCAAGTCAAAAAGAAATGCATGAGTAACTTTTCAAGATCCCTAGAAGATAGAAAGGCTTGACCTTGGCTAAAAGATGAAGCTGGAAAAAGCAACTTTTGACCACATAAATTTATCCTTTTCTCAAAAGAGAAGTCACTATCAAAAATAACCCCAAGATTTCAAGAGGTTTGCAAAAAGTCCACGAAAGAACCATGGAGTTCAAAACCAATTTGAGCTTTGTCAGGAGGACTAGCGATCAGCACTTCTGTTTTATTTTGATTTAGATCAAGAAAACCGTCAGCCATCCAGAATCTTAATTCTACAAAACAACTGTGCAGTCGGTTCATTTATGTTTACAAAAGGGATACAGATCTGTTATCATTGGGATAACAATGAAAAGAAATTAAAACTTCCTAAAAAATAGAACCCTAAGGCTATGGGACAGAGATATATACTGAAAAATAAAACAGGACTGAGAATGGATCCCTGAGGAACATCACATTTAACAGGAGTAGTAGACAAAAAGGCACTTTTCAGTAACTTTCAATTCCTCTATCAGTAAGAGGGACCTGAACCAGTTAAGTGCAGCCCTTTAAGCTCCACCAGATGCTCAAACCACAACAATAAGATATCATGATCAATACTGCCAAAAGCTGCTGAAAGATCTAGATGAAAAAGACTGCTGCCCCACCTGAGTAAGTACAACAGATGTCATTAAATTTCCTTTAGGAGGGCAGTTTCAACATCATGATAATGTCTAAAGCCTAGATTGGTAGATCTCAAATAAATTATTGAGTTAAGATGATCAACAAATTGATTATAAATAATTCCTTCTAATATTTAGCCACAAATTAGCTAAGACATCGGGATCTAATTCTGCCTTCTTAAGAAAAGTTCGCACCACCACATGTTTAAAAAAAATGAGGGAAAAACCACGCCACTAATGATCAGTTTATAACACCCAAAACAATACTGGACCCAAGATATCAAAAAGCGTCCAGTAAAGAGTATAGTGGAACAACATCAAGAGGACAAAAGTAGGTCTAAGTATGTTAATAGTATTTTTTACCAAAACAATTCCAAGATTAACAAGAAGTACATAACCCATTGGAGCGATACCAGACTAGATAGTATCGATTTTGCTGACAAAGAATGAAAGAAATTGTTGACATTAATGAATAGTACTACTTAACCGGTCTCTGAATGGGCAAAATAGCCACATTAATTGCATTAAATAAGAAGATACCAAATCTGAGATGTTATCGTGTTTATATTTCTTAACTGCTTGCTTCCTGGAAATTGAACAGAGAAATCTTAAAAATCTGTTTAGATACAGTCCAACCTGTCTTTCTTCCACTGCCATTCAGCAATCCTGCAGGCATGGTGAACCACCATGTGGTGTCATTAACACTAGAATTACCACAGCCTACTAAAACTCACAAACCCGCCCACCTTAAATCCTTCGCACCTCTCCGTAATCTTTTGTCTTGTAAATGTGTTGATAAGCCCAAGCCTAAGTCCAAGCAGCAAGCGCGGAAATGACCTCTCTGTACTATTTATTCCTCTGCATATCCTGGGTACAAAAAAAACCCACTATGCATCAAAATGGGAGATTGGAAAGATAAGGGAAAAATTGTAGTCACTGATTACAACCAGAAGAAGGCAAAAGATGAATATGAAAAATGTTGCATCCATGCCACAATGTTTCTGAAATGTACTATACAGGTCATAAAAAAGTTATTCCAAATATCATATATACCAAAGCCTGTTTTTTGGCAGTGTGGCTTTCACATCATGGACCATAAGGACCATACTAATTCAGCGGAGCAGGAACACTCAATAATGCTGAATAAAAAAATTCACCCGATGGTGAGATAAAGAAGTAGATTCCCCCAGCTTGTGACGCTTTTATCCCCCCAGATCAGAGAATTTCCAGTTCCATTTCTCAAACACCACTCAGATCCACAGTTATTCCGTTCAGATAAAAGAAAGCATCAGATCTGGGGGGGGGGGGTGTTGCATCATGTCGGGCTGAGAGAATAAAAGTAAAAAATAATAAATAAATAACTTTTACAAGTAGTATAAAGTATACCAGCTGTTGAGGGCAAATGAAATGTGTGTTTTTATTGTATAAAATTTTAAAAATAGAGAAGCTCACTACTAAAATGGGAAATTTGCAGGGGGCTGGTTTTGAACTCATGACCTCTGGGAAATTTAACTCACCACGGAATGTCTTATTGCACTTGTACTTTTGTGAAAGTGTTATTTAATATTTGATCATCAGCCTTCACAAATTTTACAGTTCTTTTCTACATTTTGTCATTTATTACTAAAACATGAAAAACATTTCTTTTTAACGTGTGTTTACAGAGATTGTATAGACACGGAACCAAATAAATTATTTCCCTATACAACTCTAGGTAGCTGACTCCCAGATAATCAAGGCTTGAACTGGGAGAACTTCTTGCCTCTGTAGGGGGTGGTTAGCAGGCTGCTGGTGCTTGCCTTGGATTTATCGACACATTTACAAGACAAAAGCGCTTTACAGAGAGATGCAAAGAGATTTAAGGTGGGCCCGGGGTTTTAGAGATTTTTGTAGGTTCTGGTAATTTAGGGGTTAAGCCATGGAGCAGGTCTTCCTTTTACAGTGTTATTTTTGAGGAGAGCAACAGAGTCTAAAATGTTTTACATGATGAATTTAAAGCTAAGACAGAATCATCAAAACTATTGCACCGACCTTGTAGATCAAGACTGAAAACATACTTTAAAATCAGATATAACAGAAGAATAATGAATAATAATAAATGATTAAAAGATATCTCTAAATGATTTACAGATATCTGGAAATGATTTAAAGACATTCTGAAATATTTAGTGATATCTTTAAATGAATTTGAGATATCTGTAAATGATAATTTGGCTTTTGCCTTACAAGCTGCGCTTTCAGTTGAAGGAAGACAGGAGCTGGGCTGCAGGAGTTTTGCACAGGACAGAGAACAAAATACTACATACTTGAGCTAGCTTTAAAGCCTCAGTAACTCCATATGATATACAGTGGAGTGCAAAAGTATTCAAATCCCTGGAAAATCATCACAATTTTCTGCATGACAGAAGATTTATACACATATTTATCCTTGCAAGCACTACTTTTTTAGTTTTTCTTCTTCAGTTAAGTATATACAGAAAATGGTTTGACTTTGGAAATGCATTGTTGCAGCATAAGGCCGGGTTTATACTATAAGTGAATGATGCATACCCCTGTGACGCTACTGCTACAAGCAGTATACTCGCGTATACTTCTGTGTGCAAATTACATAAATCTGGAAGATTCCACTAGGTGGCAGTGAGAGATATCCGTGAAAAAATGTTGGGCTTCACTATGTTGTGAATTGCCTATTAAATTCCGAGGACATCTTGCCACATTATACCTGAAAGGATGGATGTTTAATGATTACATCCACCAATCCATGGATGCCCATTCCAGCTTGCATCAGGTGCGAGGAGAACATTTCCTGGGCGGACATTGAGCCATGCAAGGTGAATACAAGCACACACATACACTAGTGTCATTTTAGCGTCACCAAATCCCCAAACCTTCATATCTTTGGAAGGAAACCGGAGCACACTGTGGAAACCCACCAGGAAAACATGCAAACTTCAGGCAGGGAAAACCAGGGACATGATTCTTTGTGAGGCAGCAGCTCTATCTCTCCGCCACCATGCTGCTCCCACATGTGTAATTATTAACATTATTCATTATTTAAATGAAGATAATGATTTACCTATAAAATGTAACATAATACTTAACGCATGAAAGTGACATCAAGTATAAAGTTAAGGATTCTAAATGTGCAGAGAGCTGGAATATAATACTTTTATGTATTCTCTGTGATGTTGCTGCCACACTGCTGTCAGTTGGAAGAAGCCCTAGAAGCATATACCGATTACAACCATGATGCATGCTGCATATGTTCTGAGCATGAAGTATAAACCGCCCTAAGAGTTCACATTTAAAATGGATAAATATGTGTACAAATCTTTTGCCATGCAGAAAATTATGACTTTCAAGGGGACTAAATACTTTTGCAAGCCACAGTATGACTACGTGTATTGTCTGCACCTAATCCTGCATGGGTAAATGAAGATGTTTGACAGTGTGTTTTGTTTCTGACTGCTGTTTGAAACTGTCTTTTCTCTGAGGCTGAATCAGCCCCAGAGCACAAAAGCACAGCACGGTTGATCACAATATGCTAAGAATTTCAGAGTGGTTGGGGGCACCCCCGTTCAAAGTAAGCAGATGCAAATGTAATATTTATAAGCGATGTAAAGCAGAAGGGTGGGGATCCACATTAAAATCTAAAGGTGTAAATGTATATTACAATGAGGTAGCTTTGGGGCAACCATTAAGCTTTAAACTTTCACTAATTCTGCCTTTACTTCTCTCTCCCGGTCTTTTGTTTCTGGCAAGCAACACCAGTGCTCTTAGCCACAGAGTCACTCAATGGATTCAAGCTTTAGACTGCATGATAATCACTGAGCTTTGCATCTTTTTTTGAGCTTCATCAAACTTTCTCCTTTCCATTACACACCGTACAGTACATTGCAAATATCATTACATCTATTTTCACATGTCCAGGACATCACCTCCTCTTCAGTTATCCTTCCCCCCTATAGTTTGTGCTGCTGTCAATCAGTTCAGCTGTATCTTTCATTTGCATAAAGCCCCCTGCCAGTGTCGTCCAGCACATGTCATTTAATATAATATTAATAAAGCGCCTATAAATAAAAAGTCACTAAATTTCAATCAAAATAGCCAAAGACTTTTTGGAAATTTGGGATATTTAGTTTTCTTGGGGAACAAAAATACTTATATTTTTAAAAGTCCTTGCTTAGCAGAAACGCATTAGGCCTAGATGTACAATTCGCCAAACCTCAGTTTTTTAACTAAACAGTAATTGTGGTGTTGTTTTTGGGAATGGTGAGTCAATCAACTTTGTACATATATGCATTCAGAAAGTATTTAAAGCATTTCACTTATGCAACAGCTCTACTCTAAAATAGATTAAACTTTTTAGTCATCAATTTGACACAATACATCATAAATAACAAGAAAAAACTGTTTTATACATTTTTGTAAATGTAATAAAATAAAAAATAATCTTAATAATAAAATCCTGAATAAATAATATGCACATACAGTGGAATGTAAAATGTTGGGTACTCTTGCATATAATGTCTGCTCACTATAAATTGTTACAGTAGTAGAAGAAGAACTGATCACCAAAAGGCATAAAGGTAAAGATGACACATTTATTTTCAGCATTTTATTCCAGTTTTACATATTTGTTTTGTACAATTGTACAGTAAAAAAGGAAAGAAGCACCAAGCAAAAGTTTGGGCACCCCAAAATATTTGAGGTCTCAGACCATCATTAGTTCAGTTAAGGTTATTGGTTGTTCACAGTCATCATTAGGAAACCCCAGATGATGTAAATTTCAAAGCTGTATAAATTCTCTGACACCTCAAACCTTGTCCCAACAATCAGCAGCCATGGGCTGCCTAAGACGCCTACTGTTTTGAAAACTAAAATAGTTGATGCTCAAAAGTAGGAGAAAGTTACAAGAAAATGGCAAAGCATTTTAAGGTAGCTGTTTCCTCAGTTCATAATGTTATTAAGAATGGCATTAACGTACAGTGGAGGTCAAGTTCAGTCGGAAGACCAGGAAAACTTTCTGAAAAAACTGCTCATTTGATTGCTAGAAAGGCAAACAAAAACCCCTGTTTGAGCGCAAAAGACCTTCTGGAAGATTTAGCAGTAGTGGTGGTGCACTGTTCTACTGTGCAGAGACACCTGAACAAATATGACCTTACAGTAGAGTCAGCAAAGAAACCCTTCCTGTGTCCTAGACACAAATTCAGAACCTGAAGATTGCAAATGAACATCTAAACAAGCATGATGTATTTGGAAACAAGTCCTATGGACTTATGAAGTCAAAATAGAACTTTTTGGCCACAATGTCAGGGTATGCTCGAGAAAAAAAGGGTGAAAAATTCCAGGATGGGGTGGATTGATCATGTTTTGGGCTTGTGTTGCAGAGTGGCAGAGGCAAAAATAGATTCAGATAAATACCATAAAATTCTGGAAGCAAACATCACACAATCTATAAAAAAAAGAGTTGAAGTTAAAAAGGGGGTGGGTCCTACAACAAGGTAATGATCTGAAACAAACCTCAAAATCTACAATGGAATAACTCAAGAGACTTAAGCTGATGGTTTTGTCATGGCTCTCATAGTCCCCCAACCTAAACATCATTGAAAATTTGTGGATAGATCTCAGAAGAGCAGTTCATGCAAGACAGCACATGAATGTTTCAGAAGAAGAAGCCTTTTGCAAGGACAAATGGATGAGTACCCAAGTAAGAACTGAAAAACTCAGCTGGCTACAAAAGAGTTTACAAGCTGTGATACGTGCCAAGAGGGTGTTACTAAGTACTGGCCATGTGAGTGCAACTTTTGCTTCAGACATTTTCCATCTTTTGGTATTTTGTACTTCTGAATGATGGATATAAAATGTAATCCTGCTTAAAATATGAAATAAATGTGTCATCTTTAACTTTACGCCAGTAACAGACATTTTAAGTTGGGGTGACCAAACATTTGTATGTCACTCTATATACTGAGCTCAGGATGTTACAGACCCACATCAAATGTATGCTTTTGTTATAACAACAATAATAATAATAATAATAATAATAATAGCATTACTCAAAGGGCTAAATGCTGAGATGATGTGGGATTCAAACCTATTACCATGAGGTTACTAAGCAGTAACTTTTCCACTGTGTGGAACAGCGTTATCAAATAATCTATTTTATTTTAAATGAAAAAGTTTATTGAACATTAATTACTTTAATATACTTTAAATCATCAAACTTTTCATTTCACCTCATCTCTCACCCTTCAAGACAAAGAAACTTGTGTTTTGCTCGTATCTTCTGGAGAACCCCTTCCATTGCTGATGATCTCTCCTGATATGATACAAGCTGATAATTAAGCTCTACTGCTCCATTTTCTGCCTTGCTGAAGAAGAAGATATCTGGAAACTGATGTAATTCTTTCAGTACAGCAGGAGGATTTTGCCTACCTCTTTGCCTCCAACTCTGAAAGGCCTGCACTGATACCTGCTAGATCCTAAGTAAGATGCAAATGAAGAAAAAGACTAGATGAGTTAGCCATATTTTTTATAAGGTAATTTCATATCTAAATCAATCATTTTTACAGAACTAATACTTTCTAAATGTGTCTAAATGTAAAATAAACAATTCTAAAAAAATGTATCAGGTCATCATATGGGGTATTCAAAAAATACAACATTAAACTATACAACAGCTAATGGATTACTAACACAATTCCAATTCATTCTATAAATTTGGAAAAAAATTAAAAGATTAGAAGACTATGTGTTCTGACATTGGGTACATATACATTAAACTGAGTAACAAAGAATAAAAACTGATACAGTAATATCCTGACTGATCCTGAGAGACAAAAGAGTGCAAAACTTTTCTAGTGAGCAACCAAGCGATTTGGCCACTTGTCACTGATGTCATCTTAAGGGTTTTGAATTCCAATAATTTCTTTACTCAGTTTGAGAACTTCATACAAGGTCTGTAATGTGCAAAAATCAATCTATATTTCTTATTAAACTAAGTCAAAAGACACAAAAAGGCAAGTAGATTACTGTGAGTAAAATAGCGGTTAAGCAAAGAAAAAAACTACTGTGTGAAAATATAATTTTTATAAGCAGAATAATAATGACAAGTTTTCACTAATGGGCAGCTATAGCAACGCTGCTGTCTTGGAACAAAGAGATCACAGTACTAGTTCCCAGTATTCCCTGTGTAGATTTTGCATGTTCTCTGTGTCAGCACTATTTTTCCTCACGTCAAACATATGCAGGAAGGAGATCTGCATGCAAGGCTGTCCAAATGTGTGCATGTTCAGCCTTTAAAGAGTTGGCATCCTGTCCAGGGATTGTTCCAGCGTTGCACCTGACACTTGGTGGGCCGACTTCAGCTTCTGGACCCTGGATAGTGGGTTTGATGATGGATGAATTTTCTAAATGCATCAATGAAGCTCCTGCCTTACGTACTAAACCCTAGCTAATTGTGCTCAAGTGACACTAATAAAATTATCAGCTATCCAGAAACAATAGGGAGGCCATTACATTCACATCCAGTTTGAATAACATAAGATACAATTTAACCATAACAATCTTAGCTTGTTTTTATTCTTTTTCCATTATCAAAAAGGGGTTTAGTCCCTGACCCACGGTCCCTTTAGGTTGAGGCCCGAGAGACATTTTCTATGGTCTATAAGTAAATGCTGTTCCAAAATATATGTCATATAGTAAAGATGAATCTGTGAATATAACATGACACACATTTTAAATACACAAAGGGTGCTGAACTCTTTCAGCCTGTTGAGAAGCACTGTGTTTATTTAGCTATCCATTTTGGGTTTTCCAACTGCTTGATCATTAACTCATGAAGTTTCCTATTTCATCTTGAACTTGCATTATATGACTAACACTTTTGGCATATCTTTAAACTGCTTGGGATCTGTGTACATTGCCACGGAAATGCAAATTCCGCAAGACATGGTACACTAATAATAAACCTTTCTATTTAAAAATGCCATTTCGCCAAACTGTCATAGCGGATCTATTCACGTCAGCACTTTGGACACGCACGCCTCTGTAAGCCCAGTGTACAGTAACAAACATCAAACCTGGTGAATAAAAGTTATTCATCTTTTGGACTAGACTCAACGCTCTTTCCGACCAAGATAACCTGGGAACAGCCATGACAGAAGCCAGTCACAGGTTTGAAAATGCCTGGAAAGAAAACGTCTTAGACTTTCAAAGTAAACAGTGACAGCTTCCAATGGCAGGCCGGATTGCCCATCATTATTTATTGCTACCATCTGCTGGACGGAGGTAACAACTTTCCTTTAAGTGCTTTGGAGACGTGCTGTCATCTTTGAAAACGAGGGAGTATGGATAAATATTTCAGACAAACAAATAAATAAAAATAAATGTGCAAATAAATAAAAGTACAGTGAAATGTAGCAAAATAAATTATTGTGTCATGAATAAATACATGCGTGATCAAATGCGAGCATAAATAATGTGTCGCGAAATGTTTTTTTGTTGCTTATTTATTTAATTTTGTCTATTATATTCCTCCAAACGCATCATGAAATACGGCTTGAAATAAAACTGTCACTTTCACTCGTTAACATTGAGAGGGTGGGTGTCGCTTAGTGATGTGCCCGTTCGCGAACGAGCCGGCTCTAAGAGCCGATGCTTTGAAGCGAACGAGAGGAGCGATGCCCGTCGAGCAGAGCCAAAGCTTCAGCCGCTCCTGCTCAGCTCTGCTGAAATCCATTCGGCAGGGCGGGACTTTATTTATATGGATACACAGAACATTGGTTCATAATGAAGGTGTTCTGACGATTTGTCCTACTTTGTCGAAGTATCCTACCGTAGTTTATTTAAATGGCAGATACGGTATATACACCGTATGTTACACCCATCCGTTTATTGTAAGTCGTAACATTAAACTATAACGCTATACCATGTCATCATTTAACATGTTGTATTTAGAAGTCGTCTATCAAATGTATGGAAATGTTAACATTTCTCAATGTATTATATATGCATCATGTAATAAATGCATTAATGTAGTAAAGGCTAAGAAAAGCATATATATTACTGAAATACAGTAACATTTACCTCAATCTTCAAGACTAGGTAGGACAGATCGACGAACAGTTGGTAAGCTTCGAGAAAAGTTGCGTGATTTTTGTCTGCGCATGCGTAGTATCAGTGGTAGATCATTTCGATGGGCAGGATGTTTCGTTAGAACACCTGTTCACCGGCTCGTTCACGAACGACACATCGGACTAGGATCCTACCATTATGTGAACGAAGTATGGGGGGCAGACGCTCCGAAGACAGAGAGTGTTCGTACAGGCCAGGTACACAGAGCTGTCGCTGCGACAGACGAGGAGCCGGATTTAAATGCAAGCGCGTCGTGAAGAAAAAAAGAACGAAGAAATAAGTGAAAGCGAAAAAGCAGCATCTGGCTGCATTTCAGTGATATTCGAGACTGCAAAGCTAAGTGCAGAATTTGTAATATGAAAATATCCGTTAGAGCAGGGTCAACAACAAACTTGCACAGACATATAAGAACCACCCACCCATCCTTGCAACTGGAGGAGAGCGTGCCCTGTCTCCTGCCATCCACTGACCCTGGAAAAGAGCCAGTACTTCTGCTGCAGCATCCACTGCCTTACCGAAAACTGCAGGTATAACACGGTCTTCAGTTCAAAACCAAAATAAGCACATTTATTCCAAAACAAATGACGCCAGACAAACAAATAAGTGTTGACGAGGAGCTGGCCAAAATGATAGCTAACGACTTTCAACCATTTTCCATTGTGGAGGACAGAGGATTTACAACTTTTGTACGGGCCCTTTTAAATGCCAGGCCATGTATGTTCAAAGAAAAACTTTGTCCCAAACAATTATTCAACAACTATATAACAAGGGGGTGTGCATTATGGCAAGACAGAGTCAAAAATGCTTCAGTTTGCCTTACAACTGACTGCTAGACATCCAGAACAACATGCTCATACATGTCTGTCACTTGTCACTTTATTGAAAACTTTAAGATGACATCCTGCCTTCTTGACTGTTTTGAGTTTGCTGAAAACACCAGAAAACCTAGCAGAGGAGCTAAGAGTGGCAAAAGAATGGCAAGTAAATGACAAAGTGTTGTGCTGTGTTACTGATAATGCAGCAAACATAACAAAAGCCATAAAAATTTGCAGTGGACTCACAATCCGTGCCTTGCACACACAATAAACCTGATAGTTAAAGATGTGGTGAAACCAACTGTGGACAAGGTAAAGGCTATTGTAGATTTTTTCCATAAAAGCACAATTGCCACAGAGAAGCTGAAGTCTATGCACGCCAGATGGGATGCCAGAGCTAAGGCCCAAACAAGAGTGTGCTACAATGGTAGGAAGACTTTGCATTGTCGCTACATCGGTTCCTTCAGAAAGAGTCTTCTCAAAAACAGGACAAATAATCACGGAGAGGAGAAATGCATCAGCCCATCTAAGCTGGGGGCATCTGGCATTCTGAATGCCAACCTGACCTAAAAACTTTTATTCAAAGAGTCATAGTGTTGTGTTGTTGTTGAGTTTGGCCTTTATTTAATTTGTTTGCTGTGGTTTTGTGTTGTTGTTCATTTAAAGCTTTATTAAAATGTTAAACAATTGTAACTGTGTATTTTTTGTAATGAAAACAGGCAAAAAATACGTAATGTCTGAAAAACAATGAATAAGAAATTGCTTATACACAAACCATTCATAATTACTTAATTAGGCTAAAATATAAGCATCCAAGTGATACTAAACGAAGAGCCATTCGGGAGCTGTAAGAGCCGGCTCTTTAAAGGAGCCGATCCAAAACAGCCGAAGCTTTGAAAAGACCCGAGTTCCCATCACTAGTGTCACTATCCGATCTGCAGAGCCTACCCGATTTGCATGCGCATGCGCTCAAAGACAACCCGAGGAGCGCGTGCACACGTAGCACAGAGCTTACTATTACGACCCTTGTCGCTTGTCGCTACCCGATCTGCGTGCCCCGATTTGCGCGCGCAGGCGTATTGAAAGCCTAACATGCCGTCAAGTGTTCGCGCATGCGTTAAACAGATTGGGCAGCACCGTAAAGTGTGTGATGACATAGCCTTTCAATACGCACGCGCACGCAGATTGGGCCGGAACGGGAACCAGGTAGTGACACACACGCATGCGCTTAATGAAAAACATTAAAACAAAAAAATCCACTTTCGGCTTTCAATACGCCTGCGCGCGCAATCGGTAGGCACACAGATCGGCTAATGACTGCTGTGTCGCTACCCGATCTGGTGCCTATATATATATATAAAGTATGTAGTGTTTTTATTTTCCCACTCAAGTAATAAATCATATAAAGTTTCTTTTCCGTTTTGATCTATTGTTGCAATTTCCTCTTATGAGCAAATTGTGTTTGTTTAAAGATATCTTTAGACGTCAATATTATTAATAAAATTGCCATTTGTCTTAAGGCATCAGGTTTACAAAACCTAATATATTTCTATAAAACTGGTTGGATACATGATCCTTTTTCAAAAAAGAAAAGAATTAACACTGTGTTGCATGTCATTGTGCTGACTGTCCCCCTTAGTGTTAACTGTGACTGTCCACTTGTTAAAATTCTTTAATTCGTTCTCAGTTGTGCAATCAGGTCAGATGTTGAAGAAATGAAGAGCATAAAGCCACCGGTTCAAATACTCATTTATTCCAATGGCTATTAATCTTACAAAGAAGTTTAACTTTACATCCACAGACTTAAATTAAGGAAGTGCTCTGTTATCACTTGAATCAATCTATATGATCTATTTTTACAGTAAGTGCTTGCTGCTATAGTTCATATTTTTAATTCATTTGTTCTTAGTGATGTGTTTTACTTTTTTTTTCAAGGCGCTCTGTAAAACCCGCTGAGAAACGAACTAACCTATTAATATAATAAAACTGAACTGAATTTAACAGCTGTAAAATAAAATATTCTCACTAACTGAGCAAATTTTAAACAGCATGAAATAGTTCAGTTTATGATGTCACATGTGGACAGAGGGCAGTGACATTCATTCTTACAAATTTAATTAACATAACACAACGCTGTTTGTGTGCAGACTCCTCGTCTCATGTCAGTGATTTTATTACCCATATTGACACAGAGCAAGTTCATTTTTTATAACTTTGAAAAAGGAAATACATGACACTTATTCATACATTTTTTTTATTGAAGAAATAAATGGTATTTTTAAAAATAAAAGTGAAAGATCTGTGAACAATGTTTCTCAAAAATATATATATATATATATACACCCATATTTATATGTATATATTATGAGTAGAAAATTCAGTAATCATAAAGATGTATAAATGGTAAACTCATTTAACTAGGGAATACAATTATAATGAAAATGGCCAACAAGGAGAGGTGTTAAAAAATTTTTAGGGAAGGAGAACAAAATATATTTACAGATTTTTGCCTTAGTATTTAAAAAAAATGTTAGCCAAGGTTTTAAACACAATAAAAGTGAATCACTAAATTTGTCAAAAAGGAAAATGCTATTTTAGCTTTATGAACAAGATACTACTCCCAGTCAAAGAGTTATTATCCAGCAATATTCCATAAAAAAGTGTTTGATTTAAACTGATATTTTTCCTGATCTGTCGTTTAATATTTGTTCACTAATAATATTTTTACATCACCTTTCCTACAAGTGTTGCTCAAATTGCTCTAGAAAAAAATAGTTACAAAGAAAAATGAAGGCATTATAAAGTAAATGAGAAGTAGATGGAGGGGGCCTTGTCCTTAGTAATAAATACACTGCCTGGTCAAATGGCAGGGACAAAGACAAACTTGCAGCCTTTAAGGATACTGGAGATAATAAACTTGTGGGGTCCCAAGCTAAAGCCACATAGACCCCTCTACACATCCCAGCATACATAAATGTGGCGTCTCAGTCCAATCACAATTCCATTTCAGGACGTCTTTTGAACGTTTCTTCTATCACAGGAAGTTGGGGTTGATTTAAAAGACGGTGGAGACGCAGGGGACACCATTGCAATAAACTGGAAAAACAACAGAGAAAACAGCAGAGGTTAGTGCCCAGTGCAGAGCTTATAAAGTGTACACAGTACCATTTCTAAACTATTACAACCAATGCAAGTAATTAAGAAAAAGCCAAATTAGAAAAGTGGGCTTGTTGAAGTTTTTTGAAATGCTCGACATTTGTAGCCTGCACTTCTCTATTGGCAAAGCATTCCAGAGTACAGAAAGCTGCCAGTTTTATGGTTGCTTAGAATAAAAAACAAGCAATGTTTCAGAAAGAGATGTTGGGAGCAGACACTCCAAAATAAAGGCAGAGTGTAAAATACTCAAAGCCTTCTAATTATTTAATAGACCTTAAAATCAATTCTATGTGAAACAGACAGCCAGTGTAATGAGACCGAGACAAATCGGATGGGGACTCATGTCGCACGCGCTCTCTGCTTAATTAAAATTCATTTCACGATGCTGCCCCATTTGTTCTGAGCATGTCGAATGTTTTACGACACACATCACTCGTCAGGTTTGACTTGTACTTGCGAGTCATTTTTGTGTTGTTGTTTAACACCGTCTGTAAGTGGACATGTTACTGGAAAATATGGCAACTTTTGAATTTTATAACGTCATGGAAGATGTGTCGCCTGAAAATTTAACTCTAGTCGAATGAAGAGAGAAAATGAAATGCGACGTGTGTCTGTGAACTTATGATGGGAAAGCAGCTTTTGTAAGTTCATCATTTAGTTAAACCACTTCGTAATCTGTGGTTAATGAAAAATACACCATTTT
>NW_024382305.1:0-45565 GCF_016835505.1 Polypterus senegalus
CCCGAGGAGTCTGTACTTTGCCCATCTGATCCAGGTCTGTCTCTGAGAGGCCGATATCTCGAACTAGGGCTTGCTGATCGCAGCTTGGATGTAGCTTTAGTCTTCGATTCTTTCGACCCCTTCTTGTTGGCCATGTTTATATGTGTTTACATATACTGTAGCGGTCCCTCTCGGGTTGAATAAATACAGGATATCTCAGAATAATAAGCAAATAATATGAAAAATAGCACCACTGCTAGCGGAGCTCCACTTCAGACGCCCATCTCTCGCATCGGACGAGACCAATTGAGACGTTTTAAAGAGATGAGTGCTGTGTGACTTGAAACACGCATCTCTATTGCTCTTTTACGGATGCTGGAAGAACCTACGGAACAATTGGGATGACCAGTTTGGATTTGTTTTGATGCCAGTCATGCCTGCATTAAAGGGAACCTTAATATTCGTGTATGGCTGTGTTGTTGCACCAGCAAGAGTGGAGTATGTAGTGCTTGTATGGCTTTGGAGTGCAGTTATATGCGGTCCAGTTTAAAAGTTAATGGTCAGATTCCTCAAAATAGTTTAAAGCCAGAAGTAAATGAACAAATATATACTGTATATATTTAATATACTTGTCTGGCGGTTTTGTTGACCAGCAGGAGTAGAATATATAGAGCTTGTGTGTATTAGGATTCCCATCACTTGCAGCCCAGTTTAAGAGTTAATGATTGCATTTCTTCAAAAGAGATTAAAGTCAGAGGAAAACAAATTTTTTCCTGGTGTTGACCAAGCGTGTCTCCTCTCAATTAAGTATGGAGTTTTAACTGTGAAGCCGATTACAGAAGCTGAATGTTCCTAGACATTTTAAAGAGATACAGTAAGTGCTATGAGACTTTAAATGTGCGTCATATTGCTATTTAACGGATGCAGGAAGAGCAAACAAAACACCAGGGGGACCAATTTGGTTTAATTTTGAAGCCAGTAATGCCTGCATTAATTGACACCTAAACATTCGTGTCTGACTTGTGTTGTTGCACCAGGAGGAGTACACCATGTAGAGCAAGGCTGCCCAATGCGTCAATCGCGATCGACCAGTAGATCGCAAAGGTAGTGCAGGCAGATTGCATTGCATTCAAAAAAATTTTAAACATTAGTCTATCATATATCCTCCCTATGGCATTTGCCATTTGATTGACATACAGGCCCGTCTGTGATCTCTGTTCTTCTAACACACTGGTCATCAAGCATGCACGATCAAACGCGCAAACTACTGCAAAACTCCGGCTGTGATCTAGTTAGCCTTCCAATTTATATCGACTAAAGAAAGGATTTAAAAAAAAAATTGTTTGGGGAGGGTATGGGCTGGATGTGGAACTGGAAGAGATTTTTTTTTCTCACAATGTCACAATCGAAGTGCGTTTGTCTGAGGTCCGAGGTTCGATCCCCGATGAGGGGTGCAGTGGAGTGTGTACGCCTGATGAGCCCAAAATAGGGTGAAACACATGTCGCGTACTCTTTGCATTATTTGACAGTTAACTATGTAACATTCTATGATCTGCTTCTTGCAACTGAGAGGGCACCCGTGGCAGATTTCATGCATTCTTAATATAGGTAGGTCATTTTGACTTGGTCATTTTAAAAGTAGCTTTCGAAAGAAAAAAAGTGTGGGCACACCTGATGTAGAGCTTCTGTGGCTTTGGACTCCGTCACATGTCACTTAATTTAAGAGTTAATGGTAGCGATTCCTGAAAAGTGCTTAAAGCCAGAAGTAAATGAAGACTTTCCTGGTGTTTACCAACGTGTCCCCTCTCAATTAGGAACAGATTTTTAACTCTAAAGCCGATTACAGAAGATGAGCTTTCTTTGACATTCTTATGAGATAAGTGCTGTGAGATTTGAAACGCACGTTATATTGCACTATTACAGATGCTGGTGTGGAAATGGTTCACTTTTAGCATATGTTTCATTCAGCTGTTAAACTCAGTAGGGTGCTGCTAGATTGTCAATGGCTTAATTCATTGTTATAATCACACATTAGATGTAATTATAACTTAAAAGAGCTTAGAATCAAAATGGTCACTACTTAATAACATTTAATTTGTTGTTGCCCTTACCAGTTTAGTCAGTGATGAAAACAAGAATGCCGTCCTACCAGGGTTTGTTCCACTTGCGCCCTGTGTTGGCAGTGATTGGCTCCAGCAGACCAACGTGCCCTGTGTTATGATATAGTGGGTTGGACAATGACTGATTGACTGAAAACAAGAACAGTGAGGATTTTAACTCCATCCATCCATCCATTATCCAACCCGATATATCCTAACTACAGGGTCACGGGAGTCTGCTGGAGCCAATCCCAGCCAACACAGGCTAAAGGCAGAAAACAAACTCCACGCAGGGCGCCAGTCCACCGCAGGGATTTTAACTCTGCAACACTAAATTTGTAGATATTAGGAGAATCTCAAGCAGAATTTTGGAAAACAATGCAAAGTTTCCCCTTAATAAGTTTCAAATTGTGTACTTGTGTTCTTGGTGAACTCATTTCTCAAAAAATACATGTGTAATGCCACACAAAGTGCATGCAGACAGGTCCGTGCCAAATAAATAACATTCAACGTTTTGAAGAAATCATTTTATGACACGATTTACCTTTATTTATTTACTTACTTCCTAAAGCCTAAAGTCACAAGTAGTGTGCAGAGGGCATGCTCAAAACTGTGTGTAATGCCACGAAAAGTGCCTGCTGACACTTTAGTATGCAAGCAATGGTATGTGCATTCTTGCTCTGATGTAGAAGGGAGCCGAGTTTACCCTCTGTTACAGCGTCTATGTGAAAACAGCAGTGTCAGATGCGGGGGTGGGGTGTGTTTGGGCTCGTGAACACAGCTGAGATAATAAAACTGACTAAAAAAACAAAAAAAACAAAGCTAACCTTTACAAGTATCATAAATTACACTGGCTGTTACAGACTGAGATCAAATGTATTGTTTTATTCTAAAATAGTAAGACTAAGAGCAATTTACTTCTCAAAATGGAGTTTTGAATAAAAGTGCAATTGCTGTGTTAGATCTGTACCTTTTGAGAAAGTATGTGTGTGATACCTCAGGCTTTATACATTATATAGTTTATGCCTACATTTTGTCATCTACTAGTAGAATATAAAAACGTTTCTGTTTTTAACAATGCGCTCACACAGATTACTGTAGAAACGAACAGACATGAAATGCGTGTCCCAAACAACGATCTATCATTTCCACTCTAAACCTCCACTTCACTCCCACAAAATCAATCAAGGCATGAGCTGGGAGAAGTTTGTACACGCTCTAAGTCGGTGGGGGATGGAATGGCTGCTTGCAGCCTGATTTTATCAGCACATTTAGATGACAAAAGACGCTGGTGGAGAGCTGTGAAAGATTTTAAGAAGTGATTTAAGGTGGGATGGATTTACAAGTTTTTTCATAGGCTCTGGTAATTCTAGTGTTAACCTATGTAATAAGGTAATGGCAAATCCCCAGCTGCACCAGCTGCTCAAAGAAATCTACCTTATTATTTCAATCACTCTAGACAATAAGACAAAGTATAGAAAGTTAAAATCTGCATGGTATTTATTACAGGAATAATAATACCAGTAGAACAAAGAATAATAAAATAGGACTGATAGTAAAGTCTGGATATATATATATATATATATATATATAGATATATATATATATAGATATATATATATATATATATATATATATATATATATATATATATATATATATATATATATAGTTTTTAGAAAAAGCTTACAAAAAGTTAAAGATGACAAGGATGAATGTCACAGGCAGCTTGTGATCTAGCACTTCATAGCTCTTCATGAGATGCTTTTCTGATGATTAGATGGAAACCGCCGCACGTTGCCGGCGCCTTCTTCTGATATCGCTCTGCTCCCTTCTCCTGACGTCTTCGTCCTTCTTCTTCCTCCCACCTATGTCAATCTTTTAGACAAGGCACATTTATTATAAAATTCTACAGGGATTTTTGCAAGATGTGATTGTTAGATATTCTGATTGGCTGGCTGTCAATATGATGAATGAATTCACTGTCCGTTTTCCAAAACAATAAAACTTTTTTTGATGTTGCCTTAGGTGTCGCCATGTCTTCCTTTCCCAGGCTGTAAAATAATTTAGTTACTTTTGTCCCAAATGCCAAGGTTATAAACTAATCTATAGCCTTAGGCACCAGCATGTCTTCCTTTCTTTATTGGAACAGCTGTTTTAAAAGTGAGGTTCAACTAGGAATAGGATATGCTTTGATGTGTCCTGAATTTCGCTTCATTTGATGTTTTGTCTTGAATAAAATATAATGGAAATATAAACCAAAATGTACAGATTTTGTACCCCACAACATCAAATAAATCAGAGAAAAAGGCTGGCAAATTCAGTCATGAAAAATGAATGTTGACTATTACTGCAGTTGGCCTGGAGTCTGTTTTAATATCTTCTATGACAAAATAATTGTCATGATTTTGAGTCAGGACCAAAATGACAAAGGGTGTGACGTCTCTTAAAAGCTTCACAAGCCTGTTTGGGTCTTCTGTCTGTCTAGAATAGGTGTTATCCCAAACAACTTAAATCCCAGCTGCTTTGGCCTACATACATCTAAAGGAGTTTTAGCTTTAAAAATACTTTAAAAGCCCAACATTTCCCTCAAGAGAAAGGAAAAACTGTAGAAACCTTTGGCTTAAGAAAAGAGTGCACCAAGTATTCTTTATTAATGAAAATGCTAATTAAATATCAAAGAAAAATACCACAAAACAAAAGGTGCAAAAGGATTGCAAAGGAGTTGTCTAAAATGGCACCCAAAGTGAACACATCCCAAAGCATAATCCAAATTAGTATTTCAGCATTTACAAATTACATCATTAAGGAAACATAATCAAAGGAAAACATGTTTTTACATAAAAGAAAAAAAAAACTGAAATAAACATGAAAATGTAATCTATACTAATAAAAGGCAAAGCCCTCACTCACTCACTCACTGACTCACTCACTCACTGACTCATCACTAATTCTCCAACTTCCCGTGTGGGAGGAAGGCTGAAATATGGCAGGTTCATTCCTTACAGCTTCCTTACAAAAGTTGGGCAGGTTTTATATCGAAATTCTACGTAATGGTCATAACTGGAAGCTGTTTTCTCCATTTACTGTAATGGAGATGAGCTTCAACGCCGTGGGGGCGGAGTTTCGTGTGACATCATCACGCCTCCCACGTAATTACGCAGTATATAGAAAACCAGGAAGACCTCCAAAAAGCGCTGAAGAAAACATGCATTATATAATTGAGAAGGCAGGGGAAACAATAAGAAGCGAAGCGAAAGTGACATATACAACCATATTCATGAGTTCTGCTACTTCGGAAACAAAGCACAATGTAAACCTACACTTTAAATTAAGTTCATAGACAGGCTTACTGGCGCTTTGTAATTTAGTGCCTGCCCATATAAGGTCAGTCGTCAGCGGCAATCCAATAGCAAACTCCCACTAAATATTCACGGGTGAAGGACTGTGCTTATGGAGAGGAAGATGAGATGGTCAGGGTGGTGTTTGACACAAACTCAGCAAAACTGCGAGAGAAAGTTTTAAGTGCCAGGACTAAGGTAACATTAAATACAGCCATGGACATAGCACGAGATGGCACCAGCACAGCTGGGAAACTTCAATGCATGTACACCGAGCGGCTCACGTGAACTGACGCAGTGCACAGATAAAAGGCAACAGTTCCAAAGAGCTGAACAAAACCAATTACACAATTGAAAAGGCAGCAAAAATATGAAGCGCCTGATAAGCATATTTATAAATCCAGCTACTGCGGAAACAAAGCACACGGTGGAAAAAGTCAATGTCCCGCTAAAGGAAGACAGTGTAAAAAAAAAAAAAACCCGTGCATGCAGTGTGTCAGGTCTCAGATAAAGAAGAAGACGAGCTGTTTATTGATGCAGTAAGAAACGAATCGATGAAAGAAACCTGTCATCTTTACAACGATTGACAAACACGGAATGTAACTTGAACACAACACATCCTACAAATACGAGCCTGATTGAAAGAAATAATGATAATCAAATCCTTGATGACAGCAACACTCAGTAACACTCACAAAACAAATACTGTACTGTATATTGACAGTCATGTTAAGTTATTTTTAAAATGTTCCCTTTTTTTTTCCTAGCTTTTTTAACACAAAAACACACTTCTGCTGAGCGACGCTGGTATATATATATGTATATATATATCCCGATCTACATACTCGAATAATGGATACTTTTATTCGCCATCAATGATTGTTTTGGTAAAGCCATACTCAGTGTATTCATTAGATGAACGGTAAAAAAGTAAGAGCGAGGGGAGGATGCACGCTGTAGTGCGCGTCAACTCTATCTGAATTGCGCGATCACATTTCAAAAAATATATCTTTTCAAGTTCTATTTAGTCCATATTTGTAAAACTCAAGGCCACGGGCCACATCCGCCCGCGTAATTATATCCGGCCCGCTGAGATCATTTTATATACTGTATTATTGTTATTAATGGCCCAGGTATATGAAGTGCTAGTAACACAATAAACTACAGATCCCATAATGCAGCGCTTCAGCTGCCTTGCCGAACACTTACGCAAGTTAATCAAGTCTAGCTTATGATGCTGCAAGTTATTACTGAAGCTAGCTCAAACGATGCTGGAGAGAAAAGTTCATTCTGAAAATAGAGCCTTTAAAAACCGATGGGAGGCTGAGTATATGTTTACTGAACACGTGTGTCTCATCTGTGGAGCTAATGTGGCTGTAATTACAGAATTTAATCTAATACGGCACTATGAGACAAAACATCAGGGTAACCTGAATGCAATGCAGAAGATACAGAAAGCAGAATAATTAAATAAGAATCTGACACTTCAGCGGACGTTTTACTCCGTGCACAATCACAAAGTGATTTCAAGTGAAGCTGCTTTTATGGGAGACACAAATGCACCAGTGCAACTTGCCCCACTTTCCCTGTTGCCAAGTAATGTTAAACCAAGTCGTCACTACGGTGTTCCCAAATACACCTTTGCTGATAAACTGAGCACTGAGTTTGCACGGCGCTTTGGTGACTTTGAAGAACAAAAAAGTCCGTCTACATGGAAGCTCGAACCTTGTGCATGTTTGGTAGCACATATCTGTGTGAGAAGCTCTTCTCAGTGATAAAGACTAACAAAACAGCACACAGGAGTCGCCCTCACTGATGAGCACCTGCAATCCATCCTGAGAATCTCCACAACACAGAACCTCACACCAAACATAAACAAATTTGTTGCCAAAAAAAGATGCCAGGCCCAGCTCTAAAATGACATATGAGCAAAGACAACTGAATGATTTCATTTGTTATTGCTGAAAGGAACACATTTATTTATATTTCCAGGTTTTGTTATGCAGCATGTTCATATTTGAATTTGTATAATTTTGACAGGATATATTTTTATGGAGAGCAAAATCTTTTGGGATATTTAAAATCTAAGTTTATTTTTTATATAAAATTACATAAGAGTAAAGAAATTTGAATGTTTGTTCTTTTAATGTTTACTTTATTTCTAACTTGTATAATTTAGACAGGATATATTTTCATGGAGAGCAAAATATTATAAGTTGTTTAAGGTTTGAGTTGATTTATTCAGGAGTAATATTCCTGTCTGTTTTTACCATTCCTACCAAAGATATTTCTGTCGACTAAATAAAAATTCCTTCTATTTAAAATTTAAATAGAACTTGAACAAATACGATAGTTCATAATATCCACGCAGACTTGCACGTAAGAGCGGGAGTTATCCATTTTAACAAGTAGCGATTGCACTGATACCGAAATAGCTGTGTGTGTATATATGTAGATATGTATATGTATATATATGTTTATATATATGTGTGTGTGTATGTATATATATATATATATATGTGTATTTGTGTGTATATATGTGTGTGTATGTATGTATGTGTGCATGCATATGTATGTGTATATATGTAGATATATATATGTATGTATATATGTCTATATGTATAGATATGTATATATATATTTTTTATGTGTGTGTGTGTAAATATATATATATATATATATATGACAACAACACTCATCACTCACAACAGTGACAAAACAATTACATTGACAATCATGTTACGTTATTTTCAAAATGTTTCCTTTTCTTTTTTCATTGCTTCTTTAACACACTACTTCTCGAAGTTGCCAGTATTTTAGTATATATATATATATATATATATATACACACACACATACATACATACATACATACATACATACATACACACATATATATATAATTTGTGTGTGTATGTATGTATGTGTGTGTATATATGATGATAGATAGGTATGTGTATATGTATATATATATACTGATATGAAGATATTTATGTGTATATATATATATATATATATATATATATATATATATATATATATATATGTATGTATGTATGTGTGTGTGTGTGTATATATGACGCTTAGCAATACAAGCTGTGAGAAAACAGTAAAAAGGAATGTGTCAGATGTCGTGGTACACTTTCATGCAGCTACCGAAAACAACTTTGTGAGCGTGCCACCAAATACACAAAACAATTACTTTGACAATCATGTTACATTATTTTTAAAATGTTTCCTTTTCTTTTTCATAACTTCTTTAACACATGACATCGCCATGGCGCGGTATTTTGCTATATATATATATCACAGCGACACTCATAACAGTGACAAAACAATTACATTGACAATCATGTTACGTTATTTTCAAAATGTTTCTTTTCTTTCTCTTTCCTTCTTTAACACACTACTCTCGCTGCCAAGCACGGGTATTTAGCTATATATATATATATATATATATATATATATATATATATATATATATATATATATATATATATATATATATATATATATATATATATATATATATAGATAGATAGATAGATAGATAGATAGATAGATAGATATGAGAACAACACTCATATCAATGACAAAACAATTACATTAACAATCATGTTACGTTATTTTAAAATTTTTCCTTTTCTTTTCATACCTTCTTTAACACACTACTTCTCACATCTGGCCTTGGGTATTCTGCTAGTAAGTAATAAAAATATTAAATAAATTAAAATAAACTTAAACCATGCCAATAGCCTTGGTTGAACCATAACACTCAAAGGCTATAAATTTGCTTACATTTTTAAATGTGGTGTGCATTTCCTTGCTCAGACTTACCCCAAGGGCACCTCCTCGACTAATAAAAGAATGGAAAACCATTTGGTGCTGCTCTTAGCACAAGGAGCAGCATCAGATGTACTAAACCAGGGTTCAGTAATGACACAAATCATATTTTGTAGTTAATATAATTTATCAATGCAGCTTTATTCTCAAGAGAGCAAATGTTAATCAAATAAATTTAAATTTCAAATTTCTACTTTTTGATTGGGTTGGCACCCTGCCGGATTGGTTCCTGCCTTGTGCCCTGTGTTGGCTGGGATTGGCTCCAGCAGACCTCCGTGACCCTGTGTGTTGAGATTCGGCGGGTTGGAAAATGGATGGATGGAAATTTCTACTTTTATTTGGTATTATACTTTTTTTATATGAATTAAGTTACTAACACAGGGTCTCCTAATGATGGGTCTGATTTTAACTCCTGGTATAATTATGCTCTGATCCTCTGGTGATTGATTTATTTAGATTTTATTACATGACCAAATGTATAATATGCCCCACAACATGGATTCCAGTTAGCAGATGCAGAATAATAAAGTGTGGGGTAAACAACAGCCTGTGATTTAAGAACACAATGCTGTTGGATGGTCTTCTGATTAGCCAGCCAGAAAATGCTGCAACCATATTTTGGAATAAAATTAAACATTAGTGAAATATTATCCAGTTAGGTTAAAGGATTGTAAAATTCAGGCATTTCCCAAAAATCATCCCAATTATTGACATATGCTTTGCTTTTCTTTGCACATCAGGGACCCCTAATGAAAGATCTGGTTTTAACTCCTGGTCTAATTATGCTCTTATCCTCTGGTTATCAATTTAGTTTAATTTTGTTACATACTAAATTTATATTATGCCCCCTAACATGGATTCTGGTTAGGCTTCTTTACCAAGAGTGAAGGGAACTCAATCTGCTATAAAATACATCCCTTTAGAAGCCAAATTTAGCACCAATGTTGCATACTGTTGTCCCAGTTTAACTGCAGGATTATCATAGTTTGGGAAATGTAGCATTCCATACTATGGGTTGCCAATTACTATAGGAGTACTTTTTTGTTCTAATCCTTCAGAGACATGCTGTTAAGGGTCCAAATTGGTGACCTGGGTGCCAAGGACAAAATTTTGATTTTATGGACTCCAATCTCACTGTTACATGTTCACCATGTAGCTAAACTCATGTTGCTGATTTGGATGTGCACTGACTACAGTTGGGCCTGGAAAGACTGAAGCCAAATTTAAATGGCAATATTGTCTAAACAAACTGTATCGATCCAATTTTTATTTTGTGAGTGATGCTTCTGAGGTTAAGGATCCATGTCAAAATCCTGTAAATGCTAAGTAATTCCCACTCCATTGGGCCCGAACAAGACCCTTAACCTACAATTGCCCCATCCTGGGTATGACGTTAATTTGCATCTAGCCCTGCAAGCAGGTCCTCCAACTTGCAAGGAAAACTTGAAGACTGGTTTCAGGATTGACACTTTAGCCACTCTTAAAAAACTCACACTGTTTCACTCTATTTGAAATAGTGTGGTGCTGAGTTGTCACCCATTGCACAGCTCCCACTTGGGTCCTGTTTGGGATCCTGAGATGGTTTGTCATGTGGTGGATGCAGCAATGTGCTGCATCAGTGTATTTCTCCCAATCTCTCTCTCTCTCTCTCTGATCACTATCAAATTCCTAATGCAGTCCTCCAAAGCAAAAAAAAATTCACAACAATACTAAATTAACATTGCAGTTTTGACAGGTGAAATTATCTGAAGTGTTTGCAAGAGAAAATTGTCTGCTGTGCAAACTACAGGACACAAAGTATATAAACATGCCCTCAACATGCAGAAAACAGATCAAACATACATTTAGTGAAGAGTTTGTTTTATATCTTTGTTCTCCCAGTAACTTCAGTGCCTTTAGAAATGTAAACTTTTACTAGGGAATTCAGCTGGTTCACTGCAAGACTGTTGCATTCAAGCTTCCCCTACCTCGGCTGAACTATTGACTTTGCTTTTAGCCATTTCTCTTTCTAGTCAGGAGCTGTCTTTTATTCCAACTGGATTTTACTTTTTGATTATAGTCAGCTCTGTTGTTAAGTTATCTGATATTCTGCTCAGCTGCTGTAAAAACACTCTAGCTTATGCTGAGCAGGTCATGGGGGCTGAAGCCAATCTCAAAAGCAAACTTATAGGTTACAGGGCACTAATGCATTGCAGGGTGAAAACACATACACATACAGACAAGGGCCAATTTAGCACCCCTGCAGATCTTTGGACTGTAGGAGGAAATCAGTTAACCCAGAGGAAACCCACAGCCATAAGGGAGAAAATGCTTCACACAGGGAAGAACCAGGACATGAACTGTAGTCTCCTTACTGCAAGGCAGTAGCACTACACTGTGCCTCCATACCAACAACAAATAAATACAAAATGTTGACTAATATTGACACAAACAAGAACATTTCTGGAATAACTACTGTAAGGGATGACAGGTATGGGCTGGTGCCCTGATTGGACAGGTCATGATTCATTACTCTGTTGGGAGGCTAATATAATTAAGAACATGAGAAACAATGTATTCAGAGCAGTGGCTTCCATGGAATGCTAGATGGCAGCACAACCAGACTAGGACTTCCACATTTGTTGATTTTGCTTTTGGCAGGTTATCCAAGATTGTGTGTAGCCCACATATGTGAACTTAATGATGACTTTCAGCTTGTAGTCGGTAATACTGATGGAAGGGTTGGTTTTACGTTGACCTATCACCTGTGTCTTCCAGGTTAATGAAGCGTTTAGACTTCCTTTAGGCTTCCATGAGGTTGGTCATAAGGGACTGTGTGTGGCTACAACTACTCATCAGCAAGCAGGAAATTTCTTACAAGTTATATCTGCACCTTGATCTTTGCTCAAGTCTTGACATTGTGGGGAAGTTGTGATTTGTATCTTGTATGGAAATAGATGACACCTGTGGCCTCTCCAAAGGCATACTTATGTAGGAGAGCAAAGAAGGTTCCACAATTTCAGAACATACTCCTGCTTCCACCCTGGTGAGTATGTCAAAGAACTCTGATGTTGTGCTGTCAAATACAATGGTCCTGTTCATATCCCCATGGAATGACTTGCCAGTTTTGGTAGGGATCTCAAAGAGGCCCTTTCTGCTCATGAGGTTAAATGCCATGGTAATATCAATGAAGATGAGGTATATAGTGGTTTCAAGTACTTCTCACACTTCTCCTGTGCAGTTCCCAACAGAGATCAGTGCCACAGGACACAAGTGCCCCAAAACCTAAACACGCATACCATGCAAAATCTTTTCATGCCTGCTGCTTGTGCTTCAAGAGTCGCCAGAAAGCTAATAAGAAAGCATATATAGGGTACCTCAGTAATGGTGTACTGCACACAACTGCAGTGAATGTACCTTGACTATACTCTAGTTTTCATCCTCTCTGTCTCTGCTTATCATTTGTTTGCTCAGAGGTTGAAACGCCATGCTTCCTGAGCAGTTCTTTCTTGTCTCCACCCTAGCAGCCCATTGCTTCTCTTCTTTGTTGGCATCTTTTTGCATTAAAGCTCAGACAAGTTGTTTCGTTGTACTACTTAGTAATGTTTTCTTTCATTTTTCACCTCCTTAAGCTGTACTTAAGTCTTTAATTCCAGTCTCAAGAATGATTAGTAAAGGTGGTAGGGGAATGCGAGTACGGCGCTCATACGAAGAACAGTAATTCGCCCAGCTGTGCGCTGGCTGAGAGTTGATTCTACATGTCATGTCTGACAGTTTCAAATGCTGCACTAAACTCTCAACAGAATTAATATGCTGGTTTGTCCAGAATCTGTTGTCGTACGACCACTATTTAAGGCCTAAAGAGCAGTTATAGTTGTACAGTTTTGAAACCAGACTGAAAAGTGTCCCACTGTTAAAGGCGGTTGATGAGTGTGAAGGATACAACATGTTTAAGAACTTTGACAGAAGGCAATTAGAAATACGCTGCATATTGTTGTACTGAAGCTAGCGCATCAAGACCAGACTTAACACGGTGTTTTCGAAGCAATTTTTAAAAGTGTCTGGCACAAAGCCGCGTCGCGGATGTAATTGTATTTATTATTGTTGTAACAGCTTCCGGACATGGTATTACGAAGGCAGGTTTAAAGAAGTGTAGTGGAATAAATCCAGTACTCAAGTAATCAGCCTCATCTTATAAAGCAGGTCATTAAAAATGCAGATGTGACTATGAAAATTCAGAAAAGGGGAAACTGATGGAGTGGGAAGAAAGTGAAAGATATAAATGGATGACAGATTTATGTTAGTTGAATGGTTTTATGTTTACCTTATTATAGAAAATGGAGTAATTTAGACTTCAGTAGTAGAGGTCAGTCAGGTGCAGATTGAACTTATTAACTACATAAAAACAAAAACCCTTGTTATAACTAAGCACTTATTATTCCTACTATAATGCATGTTATTGAATGCAGTTATTGTGACTTATAGTACCATTTTTTGTCAGAGAAAGCCTGGATATGCATAGACCAATCTTATGTGAAATTGTGTTTTGGCTAGTTGCTTTCATTATCATGGCCCAAATGAGGAAAACAGAAAAGATGAGATGCGAACCTACAGTGATGAGTAGGTAAGCCAAACCTATTTTCACCCCGGTCCCTACCAGCCATGTTGCCTCAAAAATAAGCCGTGCGTGTATATTTCCATAAACAAAATTATTCCTGACATATTGTTAGGACAACTGTCTCCTATTTTAATGTTTACCCAACCTGTTAAATATGTTTATTGAACATAAATTATAAGGGAGTGTAGTATATTATTATATATTATCATAACATAAATCCCTTTTCCACAAATGCACACTGAAACCATTATTCTATCAACCAAAAGATCAAACTTTTCAAGTGAATAACAAAGACAAATAATGGTTCTAAACACATGTTGCTTACATTAAATCTGCTCAAAACTTCTTGTCAAGCAGTTGAGGTAAAGGCAAACCGCAGGCAAATAATTTGACTGGTAAGAACATGTGGAGACAGATGGCATTTCACAAAACAAATGTATGAGAGGGCATAAGCATCCAACTATTGAGAGATGGTTTTGATTACAGTAAATATTTGGTTGTATGAATGCATACGGCCACCCCAAACACACCGTAAGCCGCAGTCACCCTTTACCTGGCGTAAGTTGTTTTTCTTAGGTGTCACTACATGCCCTGACCTTGTTTGGTGTTGAAATGTCAAGTAACAGTTCTCTCTCATTACCAAATACTGCTCTCAAATGTATGTATGAAAACCATTTTTTTTCTCCTTAGAATAAAACATGCATTTGTTTTTCATCTTCACAAATTGTCTCTCACCAATTTTCTCTTTTTAGACATTGGGGATATTATCTGTATTTGCCTCAAACTCACTTTTAGGTGCTGAAGTTTTAAAAAATTAAAGTGTGGTATACCCACTGGTGGTAAAACCCAACCTCGTACTATGGGAGTATATATAGTTATCATCACTTTGTAAAGTAGCATGGCATTTTTGAAGAAAATCAGTGATTTCATGTTGCCATGATGGGACACTCTCTTGCTCAGGCCCAAGTTTGACATAAGGGATAGAGGACAGACAGTTTTAAGGTTCTGAAAGTAATTCAACATTTACAGGTAAGAGGAGGGAAATGTAAATGGTATGTGCGAAAAGCAAATTGCTTTAAATGCAGAATCTCCTCAAACTACCCCCAAGTACCCCCAAATTATGTTTGCATGCATTCCAAGTCCACAGGCACCATATGTAGGAAACCAACATGCCAAAACGTAAGTTTTTCCACCAAGTGAGGAGGAATTGCCCACAAGCCATGTAGAAATGTCACAGGTTTTTTAAATTGCTAAAAGCAGTTATTCTAGAAAGGGAACTTAACTGGGGTAGTTCAGTCAGATCAGATAAGAAAGATTGTATTTTGGAGGATGAAAGAAAAATGGGCAAGTAGGAGTTCACTTTGAGATTCAAGATGACTCTCTGAAAGCGGCCCTGTGCCACCAGCAACCCCAGGCCACAGGTGGTGTACTCAGCCAATGCCCCGTCCTATATTTCATCTTGATCTTTATGCAACCAGTAGGGCAATCCTATTTAATTGATGGCGCAACAGGTGACATCTCAGCACCATTAATTAGTTTTAAAAGTGAACACGCGATCTTTTAGTGTTGCTGGCTTAGAAGTGCCAGTCCTGCCACCAACCCCCGAGTTCCCAAAAGCTATAGACCCTACCAAAAGTTGGAAGAAGTTTTACCACCGCCCAGGACAAAGTTAAATTGCAGGTTAAGGAACATTTAGTACCCCAAATGAGTGGAATCACTATACTATGTATTTCTTGTAACCAAGTAAAATCCTTCCATTGGTGTTGGTAGATCCCTTAACCTCAGAGTCAGTACTTAGCAGAAAAAATGATAGTAACTCAACAATGTACCCAGACTGTACTGCGCGAATGCAAGTTATAAACAACTATGCTACTTCATTCAACTCAATGGCACAAAGTTGAGGTATTGATTTTTCAAAGTATATTTTACTTAACCCAGTATTCAAAACTACATTAGAGAGTTATGGAAATCCTGGCAAATTTTTAACACTTGGCTCTTTTCTAAATCACACTGTCATGTTGCCTTGACAGCATACCGTTATCTGCAAGAAAGTTTTAAAATTTATATACCGTACAGCTGTCTTAATATATTTTCTTAAGTTCAGTGGAAACGTACGCTTCACCATCGTTCGTTTTGTTGTTGTTGCTTTTTTTTATAAGGTGAAGTACACATACTGTGGTGGGTTGCCTGCCTGGGGCTTGTTTCCTGCCTTGCGCTGGGATTTAAGCTCCAGCAGACCCCCGCAATCCTGTAAAGCTAAAGTTTGAGCCAATACGCGATGTAGTACACGTCGGAAGCCCGCCGATTTGGCTGTAAAGCTCCTCCACTAATGTCGCTAGGTAAATATTTTCCCCTCTTATTATCATCGCTAATCATGTTCGATAGCTTGTCCTGTGCCATGCGATTTTCCTTTATTACTAAACGATGTTTAATGCTCGGTCCATAAGGAGCACTGGGAACAAAATGCCATATTTCGCTTTACTAGTTAGTCAAACTGGATTGTGTTATAATTCTAATGCCGAAACTGTGCTTACTAAAGCGGTTCCCCTCGCTCTACTTTAATAATAATAATGTTTTATAAAGAAACGCTACCGCTTCGCTACTGCCTGCCGTTGTTTCCATTCAGCCGGCTCACTCGTCACTTGATTATTATAAGACCTGCCGGCGACCTCTGTGGCTCATCCTTTCAATTTGTGCGAATCAGCTGTTTGCTCGCAGCCAAGTGCTGTTGTTGAGTTTGTAAACTATATTTTCAACTTCTCTTCTACAGGAATATTTCTAAGTGGAAATTCTTGTTTTATGCTTTTATGGTGCTGCAGGAGTAAGTGAGATTTCGTCTGCCTTGGGATTGCATTTTACGATGCTTGCGACTAAAATGCGTAAGTTTATGTAAATACTGCCGCGATTCGCTGTATCGTTCTGATAAATACACCCAGTTCTTTTGGATTGGATGGAAGTTTTAAACATGTTTTTACTGTTTTTAAAACATGCCAGTGTAAAGTAAAGTTACTGGTTTTAGGAGGTTATTGTTTTTCTTCTCTCAAAATAAATATGTTCACTTTTGCGAATGAGGGTACGGCGTTTTATTTCCATTACTGTTATATCACATTCAAAACCATAAACTTCTGTGTCGCTTCATAACGTACCTCCTTCTGCCATAGAGCCCTACCACTTTATCGTTTTAGAAACCCTCCAAACAAGCTCTGCGTTCAACCTTATGTTTTCTTCAGGTTTGTTTGGCTACCCTTTGTACAGCCAAATGATTATTTTTTACGCGCTGTTTCGGTAAAACGTCTCCACTTTTCAAAGAATTTATACCGTATAAAGTACTCCTTATACAGCAACAAAATTCCAAGATTTGATTTTTATAACGCCCCAGTTTATGTGTAATAATGAGAGAGGAGTGTTTAAACATATCCGGTTTTACATTTTTAATTTCCAAAGCAAATGTCATACTGTTATTCTGTCACACGGTGTAAGCTTAGGCAGAGTGTACATGAAATTCTTTTAATCCTCTGCATCGTTCGTTAAGTAGTATTCTGTGCTTGACTGCAGGTGTTTTTTGTAGAGTATGCTAATGGTTACCTGACAACACAGTGAGCGCTGCCAGTACAATCATTTTGGCCGAAAAAAATATGCTGTAGTTTATGACCTGTGTGATGCAGTATGTGTCGGTGCGTATTTGTACAGGCGCATAGCAGTAAATGCTTAAAAAATGGAAGTTGTATTGCAACAGTCCTCTTCTGAGTGGCAATCTTAGTTCTGCCTCTGTGTAATTTATAGTTTATTCAGTCTAGTCCAGGTAAAATTATGTGCTTTAGTGATAGGTCTTGAAGGTATTGTCTCTGCTTACCATTTTATTGTTATTCTACAATTATATACCCTTAACATCATGTCATATTCTCTTGTATGGTAATATGGTGATGCAATAGATAATGTCATCCCTTAGCTTCTACTGAATTAATCTTTGTAATTTTTTGTGTGATCCCTGGTAGTATCTACTTTCTGAGTGGGGCTTTAGGGTTAACTCTTGTTTTCCTCATTAAATTTCGGACATGCATGTTAATTGGCACCTCTAACGTTCTTCTGTATGTTATGTTTATAAGTGTAAAGTTCGAGTATCGCAAATGAGTTGCCAATCTAAAAATTCACTAGGGATCAGATGATGCATTCTCCAGTGCTTAAAGAGCTGGGCTAGCAGCAAGCACCAAGTCCCAGTAACATTAGATCAGTGACTCAAATAACTATTAATTACTTGTTTATCACTAGAATCCCTAAAGCTCAAGTAAAACTGTAATGCCAGTCAAATTCAAATTCCCCCCTGGGTAACCTCTTCGAATGGCGGTTTGTTTTAAAAATGTTGATCAGTATGGCTTCGCAAGCAGCCTGTTGTCCCATCCCCACTGACTTGCTTGGGGTCATGAGTACTTTCACACCGGAATTTTGGCATGCGAGATCATGACTGCCGCCATTACTCCCCAGCTTCATTTGATGTATCCCTCTGAGCAGGTTCCCTGAAATTAATGCAACAAGTGTGCGTGTTGCAGTCCAGGGTAATAAAGTTGGGGTGCATTTATGTTAAAAGTCTGAATGATGTCGAGTCTCTGTTTACCGTATTCACGTGTGACAGAAAACGTATGAGAATCCTCCGATCAAAATGTACGTGCCTGCTTAGATGTTTGATGTGGTGAAGCAAAATGCTGACATACAAATGTGCTTCGTAAAAGTACTAGTAGTCAAGTATTGTATACTCCCCCATCACAATGTCACAATACATTTTAAAAGTCCATGCTCTGTACCAAGGTGCAAAAAAAAACACACCAACAGAATGTACAGCACTGTATTTTAGCCACAGAGAAAAAAAATTACACAGTTATGATTAAAGTGGAAATTTCTGAATTTAAAATCTCAAAACATCTACTATAATTCAGAGTTTACTTTATAATTAAAGTAGAATGCCCAAACATCATCTTTAAACTCTACCCAGTTGTTAATTACACTAAGTCAGCTCCTTATCTGACAGCAGAGGCAAGCAGCAATAGATCACCACACAGAACACATTAGAAATGTACAGTATGATATTCCAACTCTGTATATTTAGAATCTTTGTATTTGCAGGTTTCATATGACATTCATGATGAAATGTATTAAAGTACACCACCACCTGTTGGGATTATTGGTGTGGAACACCATACTAATAATGGTGTTTGACCTTTCTCGCCTTCCTTTCAGAATGACTTAATTCTACTGGCATTGATTCAATAAGGTGCTGAAAAGCATTCTTTTAGAAATGTTGGCCCATATTGATAGGATACACTTTGCAGTTGTTGGAGATTTGTGGGATGCACATCCAGGGCAACGTAGTCTGCCTCCACCACATCCCAAAGATTTGTATTGGGTTGAGATCTGGTGACTGTGGGGCCATTTTAGTATAGTGAACTCATTGTCATGTTCAAGACCCCAATTTGAAATGATTCCAGTTTCTTTGTGACATGGTGCATTATCCTGTTGGAAGTAGCCATCAGGAGTGATGTAAGCTGGTGGCTATGAAGGATGGGACATGGTCAGAAACAATGCTCAGGTAGCCCGTGTCATTTAACCCATGCCCACTGGCACTAAGGGCCTAAAGTGTGCCAAGAAAAAACATCCCACGCCATTACTCCACCACCAGCTCAAAATAGTAAATGCAAGGCATGAGATGAATCCATGTTCTCATTCTGTTTACGCCTAAATTTGACTCTAACATTTGAATGCACCCCATGTAAATCGACTCATTGGACCATGTTATTTTTCCTGTGTCTTCAACTGTCCAATTTTTGGTGAGTTTGTGCAAATTGTAGCCCTCTTTTTCTTTATTTGTAGTGGAGATGAGTGAAAATCTCGTGTCTTCTGCTGTTGCAGTCTATCCCAAGGTTGTGCTGACAGACTTCACAAATGTTTCTTGTTGCATACCTTGTAACGTATGTTGGCTGAATGCTGCTCTTCTATCAGCTTGAATCAGTCGGGCCCATTCTCCCTCTTCAGACCTCTAGCATCTATTGGGCAAGTACTTTTCGCCACAGGACTGCCGCATACTGGATGTTTCTAAACCTAAAATGGTTGTAGCGTGGAAAACTTCCAGTAACTGAGCAGAACAAAATGCCACTCTCAGACTGGCCCGTCTGGCACAACAACCATGCCACGCTTCAAAATTGCTTAAATCACCTTTCCCATTCTCATACCAGTTTGGGGTTCAGGAGATTGTCTTGACCAGGACCACATGCTTAAATGTATTGGAAATAACCTGCATTTGTTTGATTAGATAATCGCATTAATGAGAAATTGAACAGGTGTTCCTAGCCAATCGTTTAGGTGAGTGTATGTATGTTACATTTGCAGATAAATGTTAATTATATTTGGGCCATCGAATACCTGTTAATTACACACACATGGGGTGACACGGGTATGGGAGGGGTAGCTGCTGTTCCCACAGGGAGTTACGTGCTGATGGTGTTGGAGTCGCCGTTTCTCCGTGTGCCAGTGTGCTCTGCTTCCAAAGATATGCAGATTTGTGCCGCAGAAGCTAAAATGATGCTATTGTATGTGAGTGCTTGTAATTCACCTTGTGATGAGATGCCCCATCCAGGATTGTTTCTACCTTGTGCCCAATGTCAGCTGAACACATCCCCGGATTGATGGATTTAATCATTAAACATCCCTTTTCAGAGATACCCGCCGTACCCGCGATGAATCCCACCACCTGGTGGAATTTTCCAGATTTACATAAAGTAAATTTAACAGTGTTACCGGCGGTGTCGCTTGCTGGAGCATGCATTGCATCGCGGTGAAGTATAAACCTGGGTGGTAATTTCTCGCATGTGGGATTACTCGCTTAGCCGTATGTACCTGTTAACGCATTTGGCCTGATCCTGATCTTTGGTTTTTCGAACTCGGTTGGCAAGTGCGTTGTCATAGCAACACATCGTAATCCCGCTCGGTTCTTATATAACCAAGGATTAGCTCACACGTGAATCAGTGACGGTATTTTGAATTCATCCAGTGTTATGGCTTCATTGCCTGCTGAATTGTTTAATTAGTTGATATTGGTAAAGAAATTATGCTATGAGAATCTTACATAGAAATCATATAGAGGGTTTTGGCGATCTGCAAGATCCTTTATTCTCCTGGAGTGTAGCTTTTCAAAAGATACTGCTTAAAGCCTGGGGAATATTGTACCTCAATGATTTATTAGCTCCTTATATTCAAAGTGAAACTCAGCGGTCACTCTCTTACAACCACACAGACAGTATGCATTGCTTTTGTGGTTTCTGTAAGCTGCACTTTTTATATACTGTATGCATGAAATGACCTATTGAAAAGTGCAGTTTGCCAGGTAGGCCTTTAAAGTCTCTGCTCAAAACATTTCCCTTTGAGTTTTCATAGTGTTCTTGACACCTGTTTGTGCAGACCATGTGCAGTATGCTTCATGCCATTGCAGGTAGGTACAGGAAAACGCCCACAGTTCCATTAAAGAATCTCACATTCAGCCTAACATTCTCATTACCTAGGATTTCCTAAATGTACGAAGTATTGGGATTGTACGCAGATCCTAATAAAGGCCCCATCAGGGTCCAAATGAGCCAGATTACGCGGAACAGAAAAGGTTTCCATGGTATTAACGTAGTAGGTAAATGTCACTTTTTGAAAGAGCTCAAAAGCCAGCCGCCAGGTATGCTGCTGGACAGCAATTGTTTGACCCATGCCATCACCTCGTACGATCTGTGATGCATCCTTCCTGTACCTAATGTGGTATTAAATGTCGGCCAGGGTCTATTCATGACCTCTAGAATTTTGCATGGTGCCACCGTATCGGGACATTTAAACAAGGTAATAACTGGCCCACAATCATGGTGATATTTGTGTTGTGTTCACAATTTTTACATATTCCATTACAGGTTGCCATGATTGAATCCCTGCTTGTGGACAGGGGATGGGCGTTCAGGTAGTCTTTCAATGACCTGCCTCCCACCCCAACCCTGGCCACAAACTTGGATATAGTGCAGCTCTGTCTAGGGACAAGGGCACAAATTGAAATGACCACCTGAAGTTGAGATATTTCAATGCTCAAACGGGCTGCAGGAGTTGCACCTGACAGAGCATGTGGGGACATAATTGTGCATGTTCTGTCTTATACAAACATAGCACTCATCATAAAATAGAGTCCCTGATAGTTTTGTGCAGCCTGATGATGACCTTGGACCCAGTGCACCTTGAGCAAACCAGTGGCAGAGCTGCCAGAGACAATTGTGGCCCAACATTTTCAACAATGAAAGACAACAGTCGCTTTCACACAAAACTGATTTATTATATGAGCCGCGGTCCCCAGCCTGTAAGGAGGAGAACATAAATTAAGGATACACTTACGCATAGCTAATCTCCCATGCAAGTAGGAAGAGAATTTTTGTTACCACCATTTTCTAGTATTTTTATCTTCGTAACTTTGGTTGTCTTCAGTTCATGAAGTTCCATGTCCTGCTGTATTTACCTTATTTTAGTTTCCTCTGTAACGTTATTTCTGTTAAAGATATCTCTTGTATAGAGCCCTCACATTTTCTGCAAATAAATACATAATTACAAATGCCTTTTTCCTCTATGTTGTATACAGAGTATATCCTTTTGAATCATTTCAGACACATAAATAGATGGTCAAACCAACCTCAATTCATGTCCTTTTTGATATGATGTTCCAAAGGTACATGTGTGCTGCTATAGGCTCCTGCAACACAGCAGACAATGCATTAGCACATGGACTGATCAGAGTGGAGTTTTTTCAAACATTTGAACATTTACCTTCCTCCTGATGAATAATCGTATCATTGGTGTCTTCATATTTTATTGTTCCGCTTTAATAGCTCGGTGGTCAGACACAGGTTCTGACATTCCCTGCAACTGACCCAACAAAACAAAATAAAAACAGAGGGCTAAATGGGACATGCTCTATGGTACACATTGAGTATTGCAAAATATACTGTATGCAGTGACCATCCTTTACCTGAAATGAAGTTACCGCCAGTATCCCAAACTATTCTGAGGAGGAGTTTGAATTTTAAACCGCAATGGCATTTTGCTTTACGGCCTCCCCTGCAGGTTAGGTCTGAACTGCAGTGGCCCCTAACCTGCTTTTTGTTTGTCTGCCTTCTTATTAGCTTTCAAACCGAATGGTTTTTCTGTTATATATGATTCTTTTATGCCAACAATTCTTTAAATAGTTATATACCAATGTTTACCAGTTTGAAGTATATACTCAGCCCCCACTGTAACCCGGTTCTACGTTCTCCTTTTGTGCTCATCATCTGAATTATTTAAATATTAAATAATAATTAATGCGTACCACGTAAAATGAACGCCGTATCTGTAGTAAATGCAATGCAATAATCTACTTGCACGCTTAATTTGTCGGCCACTTTTTTGCTAGCCATCTTTTTCTAGTTTGGCTGTTTTTGCAGTAAGTTACCCTTTGTACATATTAACTCTGAAATTCCTTCATATCCTGAGTAACAGGTCCCAAGTTCGCTTTTTTGTGTGGAAAGAAGAATGCTCGCTCTTTCTTTGTCATTTTGTTGCAGCCTTAACAAAAGACTCTTGCTAATCATGTTTTCTAGACTCAATATACTGTATATGGCTTTTCAATCAGCACGGCAAATTTAATCTGCCCTACACGGTCCGCGCCGACTAACCGCCGTCCGCCGTAATAAAACCGAATCTATTCCGGATGAGTGTCACTGGCATTAACTTATCCAAGGTGAGGCACCTGATCTCGGATGATTTAATGCATCGCACGGAAAAATACCTCCCAGGTCTGTTTATCTGGATGTGAGGTGCCTTTGAAATGCCATGTAGTGAATAGTAATGCACCTATAAATGCAGCCTCCTGGTGACGTCCGAACAGATATGTTTTTGTCTGTCTTTTTGCCAAAACTACAGAGCCATGATATATTTTTTAATCTGTGGTTTGAAATACTGCGTTGCCACGTATTCATACGGTCAAAGAAACAACAGTAGCATGTGAAACTGAGATGAACCTTTTTTTTTAAATTAACTTTTCTACTTTTAATGCCTTCTTTGTGATATAAGCAACCAGTACTTTCTGTGAAAAAATACCCCAGGATGTGTCCAAAAATCTGCTTAACATACTGTGGCAGTAGTAGTGCCCTGAACACCTAGGTATAATTCCAGACACTAAAAGCTCCACGACCGCTTTTATTTTCTTTTTTTTCATGTATGCACCAAGCACCTCCCACACTACTCATAAATCTCACAAACAAATGTAAACCCACAACCTCCTCCCTCAGCCTGTGGCACCTGCTCCCCTCCCACCTGCTAGCACAGCGCTCAGTGTCCAGACTGAGGCACGGTCCTTTATAGCCCCTGACTCCGGGGAGGTGTTCTGTCCCAGTCCATTAGTTCCTTGCCCTCCGGTCAGCAACAGTCGAGTTACTCTTCAACCCGGGAGTAACGCCATACCCTCCTGTCAATGCTTGTTCTGACGCATCTCCGGTCATCATAAGGCACAACAGGCCTATATCCCCCACAGCGACTCCTGGTGGCCCCCAAGGTATCCAGTGCAGGGCTGTGTATAAACACCACAGAGTCCATAAGGTCCTTGCTGACCCTCGGGCACGCATCCCCGTCGGAGAGCCTCCTGTCGTCTGGGGTGCGGATCGCCCAGTCGCGTAGTCTTCCACAATACATATTCTGTGGGTAACAAGCCAACCAAAGGCACGCTATCGCACCGCAGTCAGTATATTAACAAAAAATGAATGCATATTCTTTCTGCCATAATCTGACATATATTACTTTGAGGAAAACTAAAATAAAAGGTGGTACAATGAGAGCAGTAACCATGGTCTTAAGTTACTTTCTTTTAAAGCACACAAATGGTATGTAAAGCCTTGAACACCAGAATGAGAGAGCCTACTAAAGTTTGTAGATCTGGCCCACCTTAAACTGCTGGCAATCAAGTGCCAAAAAAAAGACAAGCACTAAGCAGCCTACTATTCCATCTCCCACCACCGCAGAACGGTATTGAAAAGTTCTCCCAGCTCATTCGCTGATCATCTTTGGTATGGAAGTGTTGGAGTTGGAAATAATAGATCGTTATTTGGAACGCTGCGGTATTTCATGTGTGTGTTCCGCTTACAGTAATCTGTGTAAACACATTTTTAAATAAACGCCTTTTCATATATTTTAGTAGTAAACTAGTAAAATAATCTGCCGTAGTAGGAAGTAGTGTGTTAAAGAAGCAATGAAAAAGAAAAGAAACATTTTGAAAACACCAATGTCTTATCGTCAATGTTATTGTTTTGTCATCAAGTTGTGAGTGATGAGTGTTGTTGTTATATATATATATGTATACACATACATGTCATCAATATTATGCGGCCAATAATAAATACATATACATACATATTTTCCACATAAGCAGCCATCATGCAATACGCTATGTTTGTGCATGACACCCGCTTCTTACTGCGTAAAGTCTGCGTGGATATTAAGTGAACTATCGTATTTGTTCAAGTTCATTTAAATTAAAATGGGGAAGGAATTTTTATTTAGTCGGTTGTAGCCATTCCCTTTGGTAGTGGAATGAAACAGACAGGAATATTATTCCTGAATAAATCAACTCAAACCTTTTAAATGTCTTATACATATTTTCCGCAAAAAATATCCTGTCTAAAATGCCAAGTTAGAAGTAAAGTAAACATTAAAGAACCAAACATTCAAATTTCTTTACTCTTATGTAATTTTATATATTTTATGCACAAACTTAGATTTTAAATATCCCAAAAAGATTTTGCTCTCCATAAAAATATATCCCGTCAAATTATACAAATTCAAATATGAACATGCTGTATAACAAACCTAGGAAATATACGGTACCGTGTTCCTTTCAGCAATAACAAATCAAATCATTCAGTTGTCTTTGCTCATATAAGTGAGCTACCTGGTACCTTTTTTGGCAACAGGTTCGCTCTCTGTTTGGTGTGAGGTTCTGTAAGGTTGTGAGATTCTCAGGATGGATTGCAGGTGCCTCATCAGTGAGGCTACCCTGTGTGCTGTTTTGTTAGTCTTATCACCGAGAAGAAGAGCTTCTCATTATGTAAAGCGACCAAACATAATAAAGGTTCGGAAAGCCGCATGTAGACTGGACTTTTTGTTCTTCAAAGTCACCAAAGCCGCGTAAAACTCAGTGCGCGCCAGTTTATCAGCAAAGTGCGATTTAAACACCGTAGTGACTAATTTTGGTTTAACATTACTTGGTAACAGGGAAAGTAAGTAAGTGGTTGTGTCTCCCATAAAAGCAGCCTAATTGAAATCACTTTGTGATTGTGCACGGGTAAAACGTCCGCTGAAGTGTCAGATTCTTTATTTCAATTATTCTGCTTTCTGTATCTTCTTCTGCATTATCTAGGTCTTCTAGGTTACCTCTGATGTTTTGTTTTATAGTGCCGTCTTAGATTAAATTTGTAATTTGCATACATTAGTCCCCAATAAATGAGACACAATCGGGTTCAGTGTACTACAGTACTCAGCTCCCATCGGTTTTTAAAGGTTTCAGAATCAACTTTTCTTTCGCCGCCGTGGTGAGCTAGCTTCGCAGCTAACTTGCAGTATCTTAAGGTAGACTTGATTACCCGGTAACTGTACCGGTGGCAGCTGAAGCGCTTGCATTATGGGATCTAGAAGCTGTGTTACCAGCGCCATAAATTCGGGCTTTACTTAACAATAATACAGTATAGTAAAATGATCTCATACGGATATAATTACACGCTGGGTCGGATGTGGCCCGCTGCCCTTGAGTTTGACACATATGGATTCAAATAGAACTTGAAAGATATACCAAATGTGATCGCTACACTAGATAGAGTTGGACGCCAAGACTACAGCCTGCATGCCTCAATAAGTCATCCCTCCCTGTCTCCCGCCTGCTCATCTAATGAATACACTGAGTAATGGCTTTACCAAAACAATACTGACATGTAATAAAGCATCCATTATTCGAGTATGTATCGTTGCAGTATATATGTATATATATATATATATATATATATATATATACCCACAGACGTAGCTGAGAAGTAGTGTGTGTTAAAAAGCAGAAAAAGAAAGGGAACATTTTAAAATAACGTGTAACATGACTGTCACATACGAGCCAGAAAATACTGAGTGTTGCTGTCATCAAGGATTTGATTATCATTATTTCTTTCAATCAGGTTCAGATTTTGGAGGATGTGTTGTGTTCAGTTACATTCCGTGGTTTCTGTCAATCGCTGTAAAGATGACAGGTTTAATTACCTGATTCGCTTTACTGCATCAATCAACAGTCACCTCTTTATCTGAGACTGCATGCACGTGGGTTTTTTACACCCTCGTCTTCCCCTTTAGCGACATTGACTTCTTTTCCAACGTGCTTTGTTTTACCAGTAGCTGCATTTATGAATAAAGCCGCCGACGCCATATTTTTGCGTCTTTTCAATTGGCGTACCGTGCTCTTTGTTCGGGGCCATTTTGAACTACTGTTGTTGCCTTATCTGTGCACTGGCGCCGTTCAATGTGAGCCACCGTACTTGCAGACGTTGCTCCCAGCTGTGTTGGAAGCATCTCCGCTATGTCCATGGTTGTATTTAATGTTACCTTAGTCCTGGCAGAATCTTAAAACTTTCTCTCAGAAGTTTCATTGAGTTTGTGTCAAACACCACCTGACCATCTCTATATCTCCTCTCCATAAGCACAGTCCTTCACCCGCGGAATATTTACCCGCGGCAGTTTGCCATTAGATTGCCGCTGACGGACGGCCTTATATGGCAGGTGCGTACCAGCTCATAAACGCCAGCTGCAGCCTGTCTATGAACTTCTAATTTAAAGTAGTTTTACATCGTGGCTTAGTTTCCTAAGTAGCAGAACCATGAATATGGTTGTATATGTCACTCGCCGCTTCTTATTGTTTCGCCGTCATCGCGGCAATGTATGTTTTCTTCAGCGTCTCTGTTTTCAGTACCGCGTGGATTACCAGAGGCGTGATGATGTCGTACAAACCCCCCACGGCGCTAGCAAGCTCATCTCCATTGCAGTAAATGGAGAAAAACTGCTTCCAGTTATGAATCGTCACACTACTGATATAAAAACCTGCCCAACTTTTGTGCGGAAGTTGTAAAGGGAAATGAACCTGCCAAATTTCGTAGCCTTCCACCCACATCGGAAGTTATGGAGAATCAGCATAGTCAGTGAGGAGTGAGTGCGAGTGAGGGTGGGTTTTGCCTTTATTAAGTATAGATGACAATATGCAGGCATAAAGTCCTAATGTATGAGGCCTGAAGTCCAAAGAGATCAAATAAATACTTTCACAAAAGTTGCTCAAGCAGCACCACCGCTTCTAAAAGCGGTAAGATTTGCTGGACTTGTAAATCAAGAGTCCCCTCGGTTTGAACCCGACTGCCTCCTATATTTGCCATTTTCAGTAAAGCCTTATTGTTAATATTATATGGTACACACATTTGGTTTGCATCTGCACAGACAATGTACATTTATAGGACTTGTAAAGTTGTGTTTTGTTTTCACTTTATTCTCTGGGTCAATGACACGACATACATACTACTGCCCTAGGCAGCACGCTGTTAGTGTTTAGTTTTGAAACTGGGAATAACTGTAGTTGAGGTTTGAGGTACGAACTAGATATCCTCTATCTGAGATAAAGTTGACGCATCAAAGTGTAAATGCCCGCCTTCAGATCTCACTATCACTTGATTTTAAAAAATTTTTTTTTTTTTCACCTATTGGAGGTTCCTGTTCACGCCAAATTTAGTATGCTTTTGGCGATCTATGATGTCGTGATTTTTTGAATAGTTCCTATGACCTGTATAAAGTACATTTTAGAAAACATTGTGGCACGCGGATGCATTATTCGTTTGTTCGCTTCACTGCGATAACATCTTACAGTTGTAATCACTGACCTATGTAGTTTTGCTTTTTAATCCCTCCTGATCTTATGCAGTCACCACATGTTGCTGTATGGTGGTGTGTTTCTTTTTGTACCCAGGACATGTAGAGGAAAAGAATAGTAGAGAGGCTCGTCTAGCGCTATATGCAATCATCAAAATTCAAATGTTAACAGTTCACACACACACACACAATAACGGACCGGCCCTATATTTATGACGTGTACCGTTGCAAATGTACTTCTATGCTGTGGTTTCTATTGCACACCTGGAAAGAAATGGACAATATATGTGACATTTTGAAGAAATCATTTTATGACCTGAATAGTACCAATTACAAAAACATCATCACACTAATGCAATATTTGAAAATGTTCATTCAGATGCTTGAATATATATCGGGCCATGTATGCAAGTTTGGCTATCCAGTAATCATCGAGGTGCTGGTATGTCGCTAATATTTTGATCTAAAAGAAACTCGCACACCCTTGTAGCCAGGCTTTCCAAACAATTTAGCCAAACTTTTCCTCGATACTAAATCCAACTTCAGTATAAAACAACAATAAGGACTATATTCGCCTCTATTTCTGCACAGAGTATTCCAAAGATTCGCTAATTTAGGCTCTCGATTTAATAATGTTTATAATTTTAATGCATTCATTTATCGTGTTTAAAGTTCCTCTGGTAAAATTCTTGCTGCTTTGATGTATGCAGCAGTGTGTGTAATTTGTATTATCGGATTTTTTGTTTTAAAGCATAAGAGACAAAACCATTTTACAATTCACATTGCCGCATAATCATCTGTGCAAATAATAGCAATACAATTGTTCCATTGAATATTATATATTTTGGAAGAAATCATCGGGTTACTCAGAAAATTCTCTTCTACTGATAGTTTGCTCTTGGAACCACCTTTTACAAAAATAATAATGTTCTTTAATAAAGTCCTCACAATCTTAAACGCATAATAGCTTATGTCCTCAGTTGTGCTTTATTTCTTTACTATCGGGTTGATTCATCGATTGAAGCGCAAATTTTCAGCCAATATCAGTTTTCTAATCAGTGTTCCTAAAATATTGCTTGACATGTCGTGAATGCTTATAATAGTGTTTAACCCGTTGTTGGCTATATAATCCTTTGCTGTTTTTCGCTTCCACCTTTCCTCCACACTCTCAAATGAATGCACTTCATTTAAGTTTCCTCCCTCAGACCTGTTTTTAAGCCCTTCCTCTTTTAATCTCCAATCTCTTTATCCTTGGTGCTGATTTCTCTTGATTTATTCTCTGTTGATTCTGGATCTTATCACCACTTTTTACTACACCTTTTATGTTCTTTGCAACTCTTTTAAGTCTCTTTAAAACAGATTCCTCTACGCTGTTTGTGTCGTTCTGGTGGTTTTCTTCCTTCACTACCGTAAGTCACAAGCTGACTTACCCACTTTTCATATATAAAAGTTTATTATCAAATCTGATGCAAAAGCTACTATCCATTCTCCATTTATTTTCCTTCTTCCCATGTGCCCATTTAGATAACCACTAACAATTACCTTTTTCTCCCTCTTGTAATGGCCATAAGTTTTTTCAGCCATTTATTCAAGAGAAAATGTCCTTCTCACCTTCCTCACAGCCCTCTTCTTGAAGAGCATATGCACAAGTGACATTAACTAGAGTCTCACCAAGGCCTAGCTTGACAATGCTCAATTTATCATTCCTCCTATTCATACTGATAAGACTATCTTTTTCGCTCTTGAAACTGCTAATATCAACAGCATTTCTCCCTGTCTACTGCCCTAATTCTTACAGCAACTTAAAGCCTCCCTCCCACTCCACTTGCCTGCCCCCTTCCACCTTGTTTCCTGCCACACACACCCACCACCCTCCCCCTTCCATTTAATCTGTCCACCTCTTCCTTCCCAGTCATTGTCCCAATAGTCAGTGTTCCCACCCCCTACCTTTTATCTTACCGCTTTCCTCCCATGTGATCTTCTTCTGTTTTTCTCATCACTTAGTTTATTTCCATGGTGTCGGCCCCACCCATTTGAGTAAAATAATGTGGAATAAAACCCCAGATCACAGTGGCATACACTTCAAGCAAACCTTTTGGCTACATCACCCACCACTCAGTTGGCATACAGTGGCTAATTCCATTCCTCCATCTCAGCCAAACCCCAACCACCCTAACCTCCCATGATGGTTCCTGCTCCAAAGCCGCCTCCCCAAGAATCTAATGCCATGTTTCCTATAGATCTGTTTCAGCTACATGATTTCCATATCTAGAGTGGTTTTTCAGAATGGGACCTAACAGACACCAAGAATTAACTATGTATCGTTTGAGAGAGAGAGATTTCAGAGAGATGGAAGAAATTGGTATAGATATGTTTTGATAGAATATGCACTAATGGGGAGTCCATATTTAACATTTTAATTATGTCATTGTGCCCATTTCCCTTCACAGTGGTACATGTGTCTTTGTTAAAGAATGCACTGCTTTTTAAAATTTTATGAATTTTATGCAAACCACATTTAATTTAACCTCTAGCAAATGCAGCCAAAACCAGGTAGCTGATACAAATCACACGTAATACGGTATATTTTCACGGATAAGTCTCTGAATTCTGACGGTAGTGTACTTCTGGTATTTTATAATGTCAGTTGTATAAGCTTCTAATGTAAAACTCTCAAGTATTGGTACACAAGGGGATTATGATATGCTAACGCCACCTGAGAGTGGGTTAAGGAGCACACTGCCTTTTTTCCCATCGCAGCGTAAATGCACTGTATTGTACCACCCTAATTTCAGCCCCATGACCACATGGTAATACTTGAGTTATTCTGGTGCCAGCCTTTGCACTGATTCGTAATTTTTAACTCACACGCCGTTCAACAATGGGTATACCCCTTCCCTTACGATGGAGCCGCTCAATCGGAAGACATACAGTACCATGAAGTTGGTTTTAAATTAAAATGTCGCTGAAGCAAAAGAAATTGGTAACTGCGCTTGCTGCAAATGTACCCCTATGCCCGAAGAGAAACTAGAAAAGCATTGGAGGAGGTAAAACAGTTTCGCCTATTTTGAATGGCCTTCCATAAGTTGGGGGTCTGATTTTTCAAGACCCAATTTATACATGAGCATAGGTAATTCATATTACAGATCTGTTATTAGAATGTGCATTGATGTGACAAATATATAAATGTTCAATGGTGATGAATATGATGTACGCATTTTAGTTGTGTATTTTACACTTAAGAAGAAAAATGAAACTTTTCCAAGCAAAATTTTCAGCTTTGTAAATGTTTTTGTTTTTTTTTTCTTCTCTCAATATATATCAAAAATTTGTGCCATGCAGCATTTTGAACTGCCACACGCAGCCATATAATTTTTTCTCATCTCCCGCACATCTTATTGAAACTGCCGCAGCACCTATCAGTTCAAAGGGATGGTAGGAAGCTCCCATGCAGCCTCAGAGCTCGCCCCTGATGTCCTGATCCCGCCCCTTAACTTATCTAAACACCCCTTGGAGTACGCTATGTGCTTGTAAACAATGAGCATGAAGAAGCGGTGGGAACTGGGATCTCCCTTGGTATCTGGGAACACCACTCTTTACTACATAAACTGTGCCTGTTAAGTATGCACACCTGGGTAGCCTAATGGGTTGACTAGCTTTTGCCAGTGCTTCAGCACTTCACAGGTGACATCCCCGATAGTTGACTAAGAGATGGTGCCTTATGTGGCATTTCATGGGTGACCCCAATCTCAGTCTTCAGTCATGAGTTTCAAGTTTTGTGTACATATCACAGGGCCGGCATAACTCTGCCCACCCCTGTTTAGAATGAATAAAGCTATTTCTGAATTTGCATATATAGCTCAGCAGTGTTTTTTTTTCTTTTTTCTTACCAAAGCAACATAGGTTGTGTCACACTGGCTCTCCATGGATTAATAACGCTTAATCTAAAAAAGATTGATTTTGGAATATCAGACCAACGGTACTCAACCTGTACCTAGAATTTAGTTGCAAATGACAGAAGCTTTTGGCTAGTTAGGCTCTTTCTTTCCTACTTGCTTTTTAAAAAATGTGCAAAACCTATAAATGTTTTAAATGTATTGATTGTACATGTGTTATACCTCTAAGTTAATCTCTGATGGAAATTAAATGGTTGGAGATACTAGATGGCCTACTCATAAGGCCACTGAATTAAATATCAGTTGAAAAATTTGGCAAACATACCAAAACATTAAATTTTGATACCCACCACGATGCCTTCAGATATTGACCTTATTATCTAACTTGCCTTTCAATATTTTGTTACTTATAAACAAAATACTTCTCCTTGAACCGCCACCTTATCGTACGAGAGGGTTTATGTGGTTCCAATGATCCTAGGAACTCTGGTCCTAGGTGAGGGATGCAGACAAAGAGCTGTTCATCAAACCCCGCGAACACGCCTGGGGACGGGCGCCTGCTCTTCCTGACGCCTGAGGCCCCCCTCTGAGCCAGGCCTGGAGGTGGGCTCAATGGCAAGTGCCTGAAGCTGGGCCTGCAAACCGCTGGGCTCAGCCGCAGGCTGGCACCAAAGGTAACATGGGTCCCCTTCCCATGGGGCTCAACACCAGTGGGAGGCTAAGGAGGCTGGGTGCAGTGAGTTGGGTGGTGGCCGAAGGTGGGGACCTTGGTGATCCGATCTTCGGTTACAGAACCTGGCTTTTGGGATGTGGACGTCATCTCTGAAGGGGAAGGTTTCCTGTTAAAAGCGTCAGAGGTTATGGCTAGATAGTGTCGGCCTACATCACGCACACAGCCGGTATTCCTGTAACCGCCCCTTGAGAGGTGGCTGGACCCCTACCACTCTGGAGTTGCCCCCAGTGAGAGGTGCCGAAAGCGGGTGTGCGCGCCACCGCTCCCCCAACTTGGAGCTTGTTCATTGGGTTGTATTCCCAGTGGTTTGTAGTGGTAGCCTCCCCTGCCTTCGGGTAAGTGCGTTCGGAACGTTGGGCATATGCGCCTGAACAGCAGTCTGGAGTAAATTCCACCTTTTGGAGTCCTTTTGGAGGGGGGTGCTAGAAGGCATACCTTCTGGGACTCCCCATTCTGGCGCTGGAGACCTGGAAGGGCTGATTGGGAGGAATGGTTCCCTGCATCTGAACCCTTCCCGAAGCGGTGTTATGTTACTGACCCTGTGCTCATAACGATTGTCCATAATGAATGCACCGCAGTTCGCCATAGTTTTCATATGTGCACTTGGCATTGGGGACACCTTAAGCCTCCGCTCGATGATCGAATTTTGTGGTTGGGTGTGTCAGTCGGACTTGGCGCGCACCACACCAGGTGAAGAGAGTAGCGGAGTTGTCAATCCAATCACCACCTGGTGGTGAGCGCCGGCTTCGGCGGTGGGGAGAGCTAGCACGCCTGGTAGGCCCAAACGTATTGTGAGGGTCTGCTGAATGTCTGCAGCCGCCTCAAGTCGCAGCGGCTTTAACCTGGCAACTCCGCAGAATCCGGTCCAAGTCCTTAAGGGAGGTGGGGGAGACGAACCAATGTCCATGTTCCGTACCTCTTTGTTGAGGTGGCTTACCGGAGCTGTGGCCGTAAGTGCAGACGGTGCCTGACGTGGGCGCAAGTAAATCCCTCAACCCATTGGGTGGACAGCGGCGTGAGGATGTTGTCGTTGAACAAGTCCTACAGGACCGCCTTTGTCCTTGGGACTCTGAGGTGTTAATAGGTACCGGGCAGGCCGCAAGCGGTGAATATGTTTTACGTTGCTGAGGTAAAAACTCGGCATGGGGAGGAAGCCAGAGGCTATGGGAGACGAACTGACGCAAGTTTCGAGGGAGATTCGGTCCAACATCTGGTACCCGTGGGTGGGGAGGCAGTGCAGTGTCAACACTGTATATCATGGGATGCAGGTAATTGCCACCCTCGGGACTTGGGTCGGTGGGGGAGTACTAAGACTTCCTCAAACCCAATTAACATGCCATTCAATGAGTAAAGCAAACCTGACCTTAGTAAGCCCCATCTCTGGGACTGAATGAGGTGGTCAAAACTGGGCAGCCCGAGGGATGAGATACCGAGTTCCTCGCTGCCTCTGGATGTTGTAGAACCATTGTCTTGGGTGACATGCATCTGCAACATTGCATGGACATCGGGACAGTGCCTCTGGATTGGCAGACCTGGGTGGTGGTCCCCTTAAGAAAGGGGAGGACCGGAGGGTGTGTTCCAACTTCACTTCTCCTCCTCCTGAAAAGTCTATTGGATAGTCCGCCGATGGTCGGTCTTCCGCTTTCACCAGGAACCGTGGTGTTTTCATCCTGGTCGTGGAACTGTGGACCATCTCTACACCTTTAACAGTCCGGAGGGTATGAAGCCGTCCACCGTCTACATGTGTTTGTTGACTTGTCTGTCGTGGTGAAAAGGAGCTGGTTTTACAAGGCAAAGCTCTCAATTTACCAGTCACCTATGTTCCTACCCCTTGCCTATGGTCATGAGCGCCATAGGTAGCTAATTGAAAGAACAAGATCAAGAAATACAAGTGGCTGAAATGACTTCTCTCTCTCCGTGTCTTGGACTTCCCTAAAGATAAGGTGAGAAGCTCAGTCATCCAAGAGTGCTCAGAGTGAGTTAAAGCAAGCGTTCACGGCTCAGAGAAACCACATGAGGTGGCTCGGCATCTTATTCCGGGCGCTCCCTGTGGGACACCTCCCCTGTGTGTTCCCGCCCCGGCCTGGGAGGAAGCTATAAAGAATTCATTAAGCACGCTGGAGGGACTAGCCCCGCTGCCTGGGAATGCCTCGTTGATTGCAATTTAGCAGTTGCATTTTCCACTGTAAGAGACGGCCGCAGCTCAACCCGCCGCTGGGATGCCCCACATGGCGGTATGGAATGTAAGCCAATACCACAGCCCACCTGGGAACTCTGGGTGCCCATAGGATGCTGCAAAGCACCGGAGGAGTTTTATCTCATCCATAGCCCAGAAGTACTCCCAAGTCATGAGGACGGAAGCTCCGAAGTAGTTCTAGGTTGAAGAAAATTCAAGTTCTCCATCTGACCCAGAAGTGCTGGCAAGCCACGTGGAAGTAAGAACAGAAGCACTTCTGGGTCAAGGACTGCTGCGACCTCATCAAGCGAGCCAGAGTCAGGTGGAGGTGGACAAAGCTTGCTGTGGTGCTTGAGGCACTATTGCTGAGAAGAAAAAGAATGAAAATCTTCTCATTCCTTTTACACTTTGTTGGGTTTAGAAGGGGCAACAGTTCCACCTAGCGCCTTACACCACCAATTCTCCCTCTTTTGTTGCTATTAGTTTAGTGGTATTTAGATACATTAATGACCTAACATAATACTTCAACTGATTTCTGTGGCCATTATTGGGCCCTTGTAAACTTCAAGGGGCCTCAAGATAAATATTAAATCACCAAATATAATGTAACCTCTTTTCAGATGATGACTCTTTTGTAAGCTACCTTAATAATGGAGAAAGGTCAGCGTTGAGGAAGGCTGGAGGACTTCATCTTGTGGTGCAGGGACAACAACCTGCAACTCCCACATCTGCACAACAAAAGAGCTGATGGTAGATTTATGGCATGCCAAGGAGCCTCTGAGAACATTCACCATTCAGGGGGAGGAGGTATATGGTACAGAGCTGTAAATATCTGGGGTTAATATCAACAACAAACTGGTCTGGCCTGACAACACAGACGGTGTGCTGTACGGAAGGAACATCAAGATAAGGAGACTCTGGTCTTTGATGTATGCAGCAAGCTGCTGGAAATGTTCTATCAGTCCGTAGTAGCCAGTGTGTTCTACACTGCAGTCTTCTGGGGAAGCACCCTGAGCACAATGCCTGAAAACACTTATTTGTAAAGACTACTCCATTACAGGGCAAACACCCCACACACTGGACACTGTTGTGAAAAGGAGGATGGTGGCAAAATTGGATTCCATCATGAAAAATCTATTTCTTCCTTCTCCAGGAAGTGCTGTCTTGCAGCACTTTTAGCCACAGGGTCATCCCACCACTGGGGTGCTAACAAGAACCCCTCTGAGTCTTTTCTGCTCACTGCTAATCCAGGGCAATCCAGTTCTTCCCCCTGACATACTTCAACATAAAACTTAAGGGTAGTGCACGATATACATTTATCAATTTATTGATTGCTCTGTATCCTTGTTTTTATGTTTCTGCTGCTGTATGCATCTGATTTTTCCAATGGGGATTAAGTGAAGTCAGCAAAATGACACTTTTGATTGGCTATCCTAAAAAGATTATAATATGTAAGCTTTCAAGGCTTCTTGGTGCCCCTTCTTCAGGCAAGATGTAATACAGAAACCGGAATTCCCTGTGTTTGTATAGACACTAGGACAGATACAGCATTGGAAACCTTTAAGTGAGACATTCTAGATGTAAAAAATTAATAGACCTCTCCAGATTCATTCATTTATATACGGTCCTGAGTTGCATCGAACGCTTGCATATTGTAATCTTTTTAGTTAGCCAATAAAAGGTGTAATTTTGCTTGACTTCTCACTACATTCTTAATGGCTAACACACTACAACACCCTAGTACTACACCCATGGGATTAATAAAGTTTATCTAATCTAGAAAATTCAGCTACAACAGGAAAGTCAAATGTCTATCATTTTTCTCAAAAAAAACCTTTAGAGTACCGTAGATCCCGGAATACAGGCCGACCGTATATTAGCGAACCCTTCTCTACCTATTAAATTACATGTATTTGCCGATGACGGTATTTAAGCGACCCCTTCTCCAAGCAAAATTTTCTAAATTTCCTTAAAAGTGTCTCTTCGGGTATATTTTATAATGTTTATTGGCGAGAATTTGAGACTGCCGGTTTTTTTGATGTATAATATAACTAGCAGAATACCAAGGGGTCAGCGGAGAAGTAGTGTTAAAGAAGGTACGAAAAAGAAAAGGAAAAATTTTTAAAATAACGTAACATGATTGTTAATATAATTGTTTTGTCATTGATATGAGTGTTGTTCTCATCTTTCTATCTATCTATCTATCTATCTATCTATCTATCTATAACTCTATCTATAACTCTATCTATCTACATATTTTGTCGCAGTAGGGGGCAGTAGTGCTCCCTTGAACCCTCAGGTACCACACCAAACACCTGGTAAAAGTGCTACAATAATTATATTTATTATAATAATGTGCACCAAGCACCCTCCACTCCACTATATTCATCAATCACAATAATAAATCGGTAACAATCACAATCCTCCACTCCCAGACGCTGTCCCTCCTACCACCCAGCTCAGCTCGTTGTCTGGGAGTTCCCAGAGTCCTTTTATTCCCCCTGACCCGGAAGTCTTTCTGCCCAACAGTTCCACAAGTCCTTATTCCTTCCGGGTCAGGGTAAACAGTACTTTTCTCACCCGAAGCTGCCGCTCTTCCTGTGACGAACTTCCGGGTCATGGTGCCCAAATGAATCCATTGACCACCCGACAGCGACTCCCAGTGGCCCCCAAGGTATGCAGCAGGGCTGTGTATAAAAACTACATAGTCCATGAGGCCCTGCTGGAATTGGGCCCATATATGCTCTCGGAGAGCTCCTCCTAGCGCCAGGGGTGAGGACCGAGTAAAATGCCGCAATCCACCACAATATATATAGCAAAATACCCGAGCTTAGCAGCGGAGAAGTAGTGTGTTAAAGAAGGAAAGAGAAAGAAAAGGAAACATTTTGAAAATAACGTAACATGATTGTCAATGTAATTGTTTTGTCACGGTTATGAGTGTGCATGAGAGAGAGAATATATATATATATATATATATATATATATATATATATGTGTATATATATGTGTATATATATATATATATATATATATATATATATATATATATATATATAGTATATCGTGTATACATATAACATATATTCAACGTAATATATATAACCAACAAATATAATGACGAATAGGCATATATAATATATATATATATATAAAACTAATAATATATGCTGTAATAATATGGTTGAATATTTATAGGGAAATATTAATAATTATTTTATTGAAATGTTAATGTATGTGTGTTGTTATGTATTATGGTGAAGGGACATATTGTGTGTGTATTTATTATTATGTGTGTTATATATTATTATTATATATAATATATATATATATATGTGAATAATATATATATATAAAATGTATATATAATAATATATATATATATAATATAATAATATATATATGTCAATATATTTTAATATATATATGTTAAATATATAATTAAATATGTGTATATAAATATATATATATGTCGACAAAAGTAATATAAATACATATTATAATATACAATATACACATATATAACACATATTGTATATATATATATATATCTTATAACATATATATATATATATATATATTGTTTAATTTTTACATATATATATAATATGCAGTAATATATATCGTGAATATATATACAATATATTATAAAATAATAACTAAGTATAATATAGTTATAATGAAAATAAAAATATAGTAAATTTTAAAATAATAATATGATTGTAATATAATATTATGTATAGTTATGATGTGTAAAAAAGATATTTTATATGTGTATATATATATATATATATATATATGTGTATATATATGTTATATATATATATATATATTATATTATATATATATCATATATATATATAATGTATATGTATATATATATATATATATATATATATATATATATATATATATATATTATATATATATAATAATAATATGTGATATGTGTATATGATAATATATATATATATATTATATGTGTGTATATATGTATATATATATATAATATATGTGTATATATATATATATATATATATTATATATATTATATATATTATATATATATGTGATGTATATATATATATATATATTTTATATATATATTATATATATGTTATATTATTATATTATTATATATATAATATTATTTATATATAATATATATATTATATGGTATATATATATGTGTATATATATATATATATATATGTAGTGTATTTTTATATATATATATATGTGTGTATATATATATGTGTATATATATGTGTGTATATATATGTGTATATATATGTGTGTATATATATGTGTATATATATATGTGTATATATATACACATATATATACACATATATATATACACATATATATATATATATGTATATGTATATATAGGTATAGGTAAATCACTGCAATGACGGAAATTACATCCACAAACACATGTATCTGGGCTCCGACTGACGCTACTAACGCTCGGTTGTTTGTTTACAACGAAGAGATACACGGACCGCATCCGTTTAGAGCAAGATGTTGATCGGAATCGAAAACAAAAATTTCATTTTAAACTTCCGATAATTTATTATAAATTTTATTAATAAAATCAACAACTAAAACACTTTTTGAATAAATTTTATTTAATTTAAAGTACGCATGCAAAGTTACTACTTCACCTGAAAGATGGCTCTGTGGTTTCATCATTATTCCGTATTTATCGGCAAAAACGGCATTGCGCTGGAAATCTTGAATCTGAAACGATATCTGTCGTATAAACCGACCCCAAACTCCAAGCCAAAAATCTAGGACGACATTCTCGGCTTATATAACGGGATCTACGGTATGTTTAATATGGTAGCACCTTCACTCAGCTACCACATACACTGTTTACATTGAAGGCGGGGCTTGCTGGCGATGCACATGAAGACCACCAGCAGGAGTGGTGGATGAGTGCATGAAGATCAGCATTAACTAATAGGTTGAAAGTGAAGGGGAGAAGTCTCCAGGACAGAAAAAGAAAGATGATTAGGTGTTGTAGCGAAGTGAGCTGTGAAGTGGAAGGAGTAAAAGACACAGAATCAGAAGAAAGACAATGTTGATCAAGGGTTCTGTATAAAAAATGAATGTGAATATTGCATCCCCCACAGCCAGAAAAGTAAAGAACAACAGTTGGTTTTCCAGAACATAATTTCTTTTAACCTGTTTTTTTTTCCTATAGTGTTCTTGCATCTCTCCCATTTAGAACCTAGCACACTAATAAACTTCATTAACTACATTTCCTGACTCGCATGTCTCCCTTATCTCAACCCACAAGAGAGGTCAAAGTAATATATAGACTGTGTCTGTTTTTTTAACTGTTTGTCTGCTCCCGTTTATCTTTACAGCATAGCATAACTTGGTTTCTAACCTGTAGTTAGAACACGAATGTACTGCTGATTATGACCTAGCAAGAAAAAGTTAAAAGAAGGTGACATGCCTTCCTACCATAAAGAACTTTAGTGTTTTAGCATGAGTTCAAATATTTGATAGACCCATGACAGACACATGCTGCTGTTGCCACTTACCTGCAGTTCAAAAAAAAATTTGAGCTATTGGAGCTTCTCACCCTTGTGCAGCTTACTGGACAGTTGAAACCTCTCTGCAATGCTTTTGTTTTTCCTGCTGACCTGGTTGCTTTAGAATATGTATCTGTATTTCCACATGTGGTTATTGCTCATGAAAACACTCCAATTCGCAGGATAATCAACAGAAGGAAATGCAAGAGGGGAAAGTAAAATATTATCAGTACTGAAAATACACACAATAATAATTCAACTACTTACAAAATCAAGTGCATCATCACCCCCTGAATAGAAGTACAAAACAATCGACAAATAAGCCACTAATACACACAACCTTTATTGAATTAACAGTAGTACAAAATATCCATCGAAAGAAAGTCATATTTTTTTCCTTAATGTTAGTTAGTTGAAGGGTTTTGCCAAGCCATACCACTAATCCAGAGGAGCATTTTTCACTCCCTGTCTCCTCAAACAAGCCCACCAGGTCCTCTCCCAAATTCACCATCAATAAAAGAAAATGATTCTCAATTTCCTCAAAGTCGTTTCGCCTTCTGCCGAAATAAACCATAGCTTACCGGATGGCTTCCTATCTGTGATGTAGTTTTATCTAGTTCAGGTGGCTTTCTCTACTTTGTGTCCCCAACCACGCTATTGCTCTTTAACCCTTTGAGGTGTTGTCAGCCCTTGCCCTTTTAGCTATTGCGGGGTCTCTGGGCCAGGTGCTCCTTTCAAGGTAGTTCATTGGCTTTCAGTACCAAGTCAGACTGTCTACTATTTACAGAAATGATGAAGAGTAGGAAATACACATGACAACTGTTACAGTTAAGGAAAAAATTCTATTATGACTAATTCTGACATTTGAGATTTTCAGAAATACATGATCATTGTATGCTTAATTTAAGTAATACATAAACTGAGTAATGAGCAACTTTTGTTAAAGTATCTGCAGTGATATTCTGTATTTTGTAATTTACTGGTTATTTAGCTCTTAATGACAGTACACTTTATGAGTAAGAAATTCAGGCAATAGCCTTTAACACTAGAATTACCAGAGCCTATGAATAAACTCGTAGATCTGTCCCACCTTAAATCGCTTCTTAAATCCGTTCACACTTCTCCACCAGCGTCTTTTGTCATCTAAATGTGCTGATAAAGCGAGCTGCAAGCAGCCAGCTATTCCATCCCTCAACAGACTTAGAACTGCAAGAACTTCTCCCAGCTCATGTGATCTTTGATTACCAGTCAGAGGCTGATACCATTACGCCACGAAGGCAGTTGTAGTAACTGTGTGTCAATGTGGCATGCTAAGGCAGCTTTTTTCCCGTTATATTTTTGAATAAAAGCATACTTGTTCTGTTTGTACCTTTTGTTAAAATGTGAAAATGTGTTCACACAGATTACTGTAGAAACGGAACACACATGAAATGCGTGTGTTCCAAATAACGATCTATTATTTCCACTCAAATTCCACTTCACTCTCAGATAATCAATCATGGCATAAGCTGGGAGAAGTTTGTGCACGTTTTAAGTCGGTGGGGGAATGGAATAGCCGGCTGCTTGCACCTTGTCTTTCTCAGCACATTTAGATGACACAAGACGCTGGCGGAGACGTGTGAGCGGATTTAAGAAGCGATTTAAGGTGGGATGGATCTACAAGTTTTTTCGTAGCTCTGGTAATTACAGTGTTTTATTAAAATGTTAATTTAATTAAGGCTGTTTTATTTTTATGGCCTTTTCATTTTGTATTATGCTTTTAAAACCCAAGCAGTGTAATGGCACTTGCTGAAATATGCGTTTCTTAATAAATGTGAGTTCTAAATCAAGCACCTTAAGATTTGCAGCAAAAGTACAAGAGGTTAAATATTATGACCTGTGTATGGGGGTCCCCTCGCATATTCTTATGGTTTTTTGGAGAATCTTAAAGAAACAGAGGTTGAGTACTACTGACCTAAAGTGTGCTAAAACTTAGATTTCTACAATGTAGGTATATGGTTTTGTATTGCATTTATAATTGTGCTAAATGTCTAATTATGTGTAGTGCTGCTGCTGTTGTTGGTAAGAATAAATTGAGTCATCACTTAAACTAAACAGGCCAACACACTGAACTTTTGTCATCTTGCCATAAAAATATTTAATCTTCTAGTTTCATGTCTTTTCTGCCTTGCAAAATACGAACAATATTGATGTAATGAAGCAGTCTATAACAGGGTCCCAACTCTGGTTTTTGAAGACCACAGTGGCTTCAGGTTTTCATTCTGACCCTCTTCTGAATTAGTGATCTGTTTTTGCTGCTAATTACCTTTTTTTGAATTAATTTTAATTTGTTTTTTAAGATTTCCTTACCTGAATATCGTCTTTGTTCTTCTGAAATGCTTCATTTCTTCCCTTAAATGGCACCCAAACAGAAATGAAATGTGAAGTGAGTGAGCCAGCAGAAGTTCAGCTAAGTCAGGGCCTCAAATTCCAATCAGTTGCTTAATTGGGTGCAGAGTCTTGTCGTTTATCAAACCCATTCTTTAATTCCATGGTATGTTGTTGCTCTCCATGTACAATAGTATACTTATCTGAAATTGATGATTTTCTCTTTTCTAAAAGCACTGTTAATGTTTTGGTGACCTGAGCAGATCAACATTCCTCAGACCTTCATCTTTCTTTATTTTCAGATAATGTTTTCTGGACACAGTTTGCTGTTCATGTTTTGTCTCATTTTGTACCAATTATTGTTTGGCAGCTAATTAAGGAAAAAAAAAACATAAGAGCGAGTCAATTTAAAATAATTCAAAAAGTTAATTTGCAGCAAAAACAGTTCACTAATTAAAATAAAGTTTAGAATGAAAATCTTTAGCGACTGAGTCTTCAGGACCAGAGTTGGGGACCCCTGGTCTATAGCATTTGTTCAGAGAAAGTTTTGTGTGCATGTTTCCTCCAGTATTCATATTAGTTTCATAGTTTTTTGCTTTCCATCATGTTTTTATTTTTGTCTATTTTTATTTTCAGGTCTGGGCATTATAGGACCTGAAGAATGGAAGCATATCCTTTTACACTTTGAGTAAAGAAGAAAAATTTGATTTTTTCCCCCTTTATCCTCGACCTTGAGCTGAGTAGACTAGACAAATGTACCAAATGGTTCATAGCTCTTCTCCCCATAGCAATTCCAACCTTAATGAAAGGAAACATAAACAGATGCGGCCCCTAGTGGGTGCAAGTGTGCTTGGATTATTTATAGTAATTGCTGCTTGTCTCCTGGAGCTACTATAGTGCCTCACTCGCAAGCTGACTTACTCAAAACTGAACTGCTGGATCTCAAAAGGCATGGTTTCCACATTAGGAATCAGTCAGGTGTTATTGTCTTCCGCATGACTTTCAGGTTAGTATTTTGCTCTTTGGTAGTCTTTACTTTTAACAGAGTGTAATTGGTGTAAATTCTCAGAGATTTAGCTAAACATCACACTTTATTGAAAAAAGAAAATGTAATTAATTATTTGCAGTGTAACACATGACTGTATTAGTAACAGTGGCACAAGCAGTATGCACTCCACTTTCTGTGACCGAGAGAGCTGACGTTTGTTCCAAACACTTCTCCTAACTAGATGCCACTTTCTGGTTATGAGTTTCTTTATTGTTTAAATCTTTGTTTCCCTACTTGGGTGAATAGAATACACAATGAGAGGCATTGTCATTTTTTTAATATGCTTGGTTTTCTGGAGGTATTGGATAAGCTAAAGCTAGTGGCCTCAATGAAGCCTTAGTTGCAGTTCTTTATTGAATTTATAGTTGCCACAGGTTGTCAAGTAAGAATTGTTCAGAAAGCGAGGATGTCCATTTTTACATTTTATTAAAAATACAAATTCAAGCCATTTAATATGACATAACATTCACGGTGTTGGTTACATAGAAGATGCAGGACTGTTATTAATAGATGGATGAGGTATAAGGTAAATTATGATGACTTTGTGTGTGTGTGGCTTCCTATGACAAAATTGACAAGAAAATAAATATTCATTCAACTGTAACTGCAAGTAAAAGATGCTTTGAAGAATTTCAGCAATCTACAAAGTGAGTATACGGTGTTCACCAGTGACTTTGTTCACTGAAAATTTTCCTGAACATTTTCCATATGGTCTGCTTTGAGAATTTTTTTTTATCATCAGCATCCCAGGATGCTTTGCATGGCTAGTGCACATCTCAGAGTAGTAGCAGCCATGCAGAGAACTTTCAAACATGCATACCATAAGTGTACTCCTCTTTTGCATTGCTCCCTCATGTGATGTCAATACCCATATGCTGCTCCAGTCATATGGATTTATGTTAAAGTATGTGTATATTTAGATATAAACGAGTATTTATTTGATTATGTTGGCTGACAATAA
>NW_024382306.1:0-1312 GCF_016835505.1 Polypterus senegalus
CGGTCCCGGGACATAACAGCGTTTTAAAAACGTTACAGTAATGTGTGCATGCCCATCTGCCATGCATCCCTACCCATCAAATGAAACTTCAAAGTCTCGTCTTACCGATGATATAAACCATTTTGACACACAACAACCACAGCACTGACACTAAAGCCTTTTTTACAGAGAAGTACATACTTTTAAGAGTTGACTGTGCCTACCTTTGAAGACCCCCTGCAAGTCAAACATCAATATTTCCGAGCAGTATTGATCCCATTGTGTCCGTAAGGCTCCAGCGAATATAATCCAGTAAAAGCGATTTAGGTCCAAAACACACGATATATTCTCAAAGGGACAAAAACTCCAGAAAACGTTTCATAACTTGAGACCACCTACGTAATTTTTTTTCACTTATATTGCTCATATTAGACGTAATTTGTTTCTGTTGGCGATAACCATGCTACTGCATGAAACACAGAAGTGTTAGCTTCCGAAAGACACCTAAGTTGGCCAATTACGACGGGTCTGGGGTTGACTGGCACCTCGTATAGCCAACCAGTGTCACAGAAAGCTTAGACGATGACGTCTGCTTCAAACTCTGGTAGAATCTACCAGTTTGATTGGACATTGTGACTGACACTCAAAACTTACAGCCAATGAGCAGCCGAGCATTTTGATATGTAACTTGCCATATTAACTTGTAAACAAAACGATCGAGCTGCGTGAAGGTGGCATTTGTGCCAGTCTGCAGAGTTGGTGCGTGGTTGTTTATTGTGATTTCGACAAGTTTTTTCGCAGTTTAAATATAAATAAAAGTAGAAGTTTAAACGTAAATAAACGCTCGATTAAATAATAGATGCATGTACGCGTTGCGAAAGTATTCAACCGGCATACAGGGGCGTATAATGGGAGAGAGCGACGTGCCACGCACTTGTGCTTTCTGCTTGCTAGTGATTGCTGCCATCAAGTGGCACATGGAAAAACGCTGAGCTGTGTTGTAACAGTTTGTAAAAGAAATATATATAGTTTGTGTGCATTTTATAAAAAAAAAGTAAAAAATAAAAAATATAAATATATTTTTGGCCCATAACTTGTATTGACTATTTTTACATAGAAATGTGTATTTTTTATTGTTTTTATTATTTTTATAACTAATAGAGTGACACTGTGTGTAGATATAGATTCCTTTAGGTGTAAGCTTTCAGTAGAGCCCTCATTGATATCTGTGGGTTGAAGCATTCAAAAGTTATTACACTTTTAACATACGGTCCAAAATGTGGATAATGGTCCCTCTAAAAAGCCCCTGGGCATGCCCACATAAAAACTGGTG
>NW_024382307.1:0-20000 GCF_016835505.1 Polypterus senegalus
CGGTCAGGAGAAGCCGAGGAGAATATTATGCTGCCTGTAACATCATTTAGCATGACTGGTTTGGTGGTGGGTCAGTGATGATCTTGGAGGTATATCCATGGAGCGACTCACAGACCTCTACAGGCTAGACAACGGCATCTTGACTGCCATTAGGTATCAGGATGAAATCCTTGGACCCATTGTCAGACCCTACGCTGGTGCAGTAGGTCCTGGTTTCCTCCTAATGCACGTTAATGCCCGGCCTCATGTGGCAAGAGTATGCAGGCAGTACCTGGAGGATGAAGGAATTGAAACAATTGAATGGCCTTCACGATCCCCTGACTTAAACCCAATAGAACATCTGTGGGACATTATGTTTCGGTCCATTAGGCGCCGCCAGGTTGCTCCTCAGACTGTACAACAGCTCAAGGATACCCTCATACAGATCTGGGAGGAAATGCCACAAGACACCATCCGTCATTCATTAGGAGCATGCCCGACGTTGTCAAGCATGCATACAAGCTCGTGGGGCCACACAAGATACTGAAAAGCATTTTGAGTAGCAGAAATTAAGTTTTGAAAAATGGACTAGCCTGCCACATCTTCATTTCACTCTGATTTTAGGGTGTCTACACAATTGAGCCCTCTGTAGGCAGAAAACTTTTATTTCCATTAAAAGACTTGGCATCCTTTTGTTCCTAAGACATTGCCCTGTCGTTATTTGTATAGATATCCAACTTCATATTGAGATCTGATGTATCTAATGTGTTTCTTTAAAGTGTTCCTTTAATTTTTGTGAGCAGTGTGTATATATATATATATATATATATATATATATATATTATGAGGGGCCGTTCAGGAAAAAAAGATTGGTTTGTAAATATATACATTGGTTCAGATATTTATATGGTTCAGATACATTGGTTTGAATATATACATTGGTTTTAATACATCCATTCAGATATATATTTCGGTTCAAATATATACATTGGTTGGGATGTATTGGTTGAGATATATACATCGGTTTGAATACATCCGTTCAGATATATACATTGGTTTGAATACATCCGTTCAAATATATACATTGGTTGAGATATATATATTGGTTGATATACATTGGTTTAAATATATATATTGGTTAAAATAGATTGGTTTAGATATATACATCGGTTCAGATACATCCGTTCTGATATATATATTGGTTCAGATAGATCGGTTCAGATATATACATTGGTTGGGATTTATGGGCAGGCACAACGCGGTCACCCATGTTTAGCATCTCCCTTTTGCTTCATCATTGCTTCAACACTGTTGTAATTATTGTGAACATTTTATACAAGCAGCATACGCTTGTCTGTCGCGTTTTGTTTAAGTAAGCCCTATTTGTTGGGGTCCTCGATTTCAAAGCACTTTTTTCCTTTCATTATTTAAAACACTCGCACAGATACCGCCTCTTCGCCTCCGCCCGCCCCGCTCATTGTACCCGCCTCACTCGCTCCCTCTTGTCCCTCCCATGACAGATTCTTCTCAAAAGCAGAGTTACTAGAAAGCATTAATCGCAACCGCAGTACCTCCCATTTTTCACCTCATGAGACGCTGGTTTATCATTGGTGGAAAGCCGCCCAGTGATATCTGTTATTCCGTATTGGCAGCATTTCATTAAAGAGCGATCTGCTTCAGCAAGGAACTTAGTCCTGTTTGCTGAAAGAATGTTATGGAGGAAAACACTGGAGTTGCTCTCTTTCTTTAAATGTTGATCAGGGATCAAAATGACCAGAATATTCCCGCATCACAAATAACTGATGTTTAACTGATGTTTTTATAGTAAAACGAACAAAACCACACACACTCACAAACTCACAAATCATGGGTCGCACGCGTACTACTAATTAAGCGTATCTGTCAAGGCGATTATTTTTTCACCCCATAAAACAGATTCTTCTCAAAAGCTGAATTACCAGGAAGCATTGATCGCAACCGCAGTACCTCCCATTTTTTCACCTCAACAGACGCTGGTTTATCATTGACCAAAGCCGCCCGGTGATTTCTGTTATTCCGTATTGCAGCATTTCATTAAAGGCGATCTGGTTCAGCAAGGAACTTAGTCCTGTTTGCTGAAAGGATGTTATGGATGTAAACACTGGAATAGCGCTGTTTCTTCTGAATGTTTATCAGTGATCAGGGACCAGATTGATCAGAATATTCCTGCTTCACAAATAACTGATGTCTATTTTATTGTAAAACTGAGAAAACCAAACACGCTACACAACACAAATACTCAAACTCACACATCGTGGGTCGCACATACTGCTGATTAAGTGTATCTGTCACGGACGATCATTTTTTTTACCTAATAAAACTTTAGTTCGTCAAATTTAGAAAGCAGCGAGTGATTTCTATTATTCCTTATTGGCAGCATTTAATTTAAAGATGATTCACGTCAACGAGGTGAAAGAGTCTCTTATTTTGACAGGGCGATCGTTTTTAAGGCTTAAGCATTTTTGATTGACTTACAAAAGAAAATAGCTATTACTTACCCTCTTTGCTTCAAATTGGCTTTTAAAAACTTTTGATGTAATTTGTTTATGACAGTATAAAATAAAAAGTAGTGCTCAAAATTATAATGCGCGTATCTAACAGGAAGAGGTGGTGGTAAGATTGCTGACTCGCAGTTAAATGATCACTGGTTTGTGTCCAGGGGGCTTCCTTTCTGTTATTTTATTTATTTACCTATTTATTTTACAAATTGCTTTGAGTAGTAAGAAAGGCTATAATTATTATTATTATTATTATACGTGTGAATGCATGATCAAATTCAGCCTGCGTAGTGGGGTAAGAATAGGGACAATACCACGAGTTCATTGAAATAATTACACAGCAAGGTGCACACGCAATGCAAACATAATGTGTATATTATTGAAGTAAAGGTTCATATAAATTAATTATATACAACTTTTTAACAAGTTGAGAGATGTCAACTGGTTAAAATGCACGAAATTATACATGATTGCTTTACAGTTCACACATAGTGTATGTATATTGTTAAAATAATGATATAAAAATCCTATAAAATGGTATAGAATCTGCGTCGTAGACTTATTTTGTGTCAAATTTCTTCAAAGAAGTTTTTAATTAGTTTGCTTTAAAAAAATCTTACGGCAAACATGTGAACCGTGAAAATCGCTGATCTTTATCAATTTGTTTTAACGCATGCTCCGTGCAAAATGCTGTCATATCTGTTAGTAAACACGCACGCACAGCGATGTCCTAATGTCTGCGTTCTAAGGCTGCAGGTATTAAACGCTATTGACGTTTTACGGGGTGCTCTGTGATTGAGGGCGGACAGTAAACTTTGTTAAAATAATATCGAAAAATACCAGTCGTCAGTTGTGTTTTCAGTCGTTTTGGCGTGTTTACTGTTCTGTTACCAAAAAATTCTTCAACGGGGATCATCAACAAAGAAACGTGGATAGTAAGATTTAGTAAAATATCAGTAATAATAATACATTGCTCGACACCTAGTAACACTTTACAAAGACATTTAAAAGACAGCTCGTTAAAATAAATGTAGCAGTCCATTGTCACGCTATAAGTGACAGCTTGCTCTTAAACATTTACACAGGTGTTTTTCCTGGGAATAAAAAGGGGAAAAATCCACGGGAAATGTTTTGTTTTGAACTCAAATTTCACCTCAAGCCATGTGAGTCATTAAAACTATTGGAATGAAAACGCATGTCTCATCCACTGGTCGGTACGCTCATTTTCCATGGCTGCTGTAGAGCTGTAAAATGTGTGCCCTCTGACTGCTGATTATACAAAATGAACACGGATAGTTAAAAATATGTAAAATTGATTTTAAAAGGTTGTAGATATAGTTTTCTATATAATCTTCTCCACTATGTGTTTGCATCCTATTCCCTACAGGCAACACTCATTTCCATGGCTGGAGCAGATCCATGGGCTTGTGTGCACCCTGTCTGCTGCTTTCAAAATGAACCCTGGATAACTAATATTGTCTGAAATCCATGGTAAAAGATTGTTGAAAGTCATCTATATCACTTTCAAGTCTACTGTGTCCCATTATCCTCTCCACTCAAAGGGACACTCACTTCTACAGCTGAGCTTTTGCGTCAGAGTTGTGAGCTTCAACTGTTGCTTGCAGAATGAACATTAGACAATTGTTATTGGATTGGCTGTTTTTCATTATATTAATATTAATTTATTTATTCATTCAGCCTCTGTTAAAAAGAAGCACATTTTCCCTTAGAGTACAAGTTCTATCTATCTATCTATCTATCTATATGAAATACATGAGACTTGGAAAAATTCATATTATTTGTCAAATGAAGTACCAAATATCCACATTTGTAGGACAAGTCAATTAAAGAGTCCGACAAACAGCAACTGAGATATTAAAACATTTTATTGAATCTGTTCTGACAATTATAGTCTTTTAATTAAAATAATGATTATAATTATCAGAAAACGTAGCCATTTTAATGTCAGCATAAAACCAGGCCAGTAACATTTTTTTGAAATAATTTCAGCAGTTTTATAAATTCCAGAATGTACACCAATAGCACTGGCATGAACTTCCTTACAAGTATCCTTTGTCTCCTAAACTCAACAAATAACTTTCATATTCCTCCTGTTGCTCTGCTTGTCTTTTTTGACAATAGTAAAGGTCATCCTCTTTAAAAAATTATATTCACGCAGCAATTAAAAATATGGTTATAATGTAAAACACTTCAAACAAGCCTGTAAAATGTACATTTTCTTTGTTTAAGTTGACTTCTTCAATGGATCTAACACTTACAACATGGGGCACTACAACACACATACACAAATATCTTTTAGTATTGTTTTAATATAGCCTTGAAAATTGTTGGTATCTGTCCTCTATCCAAGCCACCCATTTACAAAAGAGATTTACAGGCTTGGGCCCAGGACAAAAAATGAGACGGAAAGAAATGCCAAACTAGTGCTTACCACACTGACGCTTGCTCATACTACTACAGTTTAAAAGTGCCACCCAACCTGATGCCAACTCTTTCAGATGGGTAGTGAAACCAAGAAAATGTATTAATGGACACAGGGAAAAAGTTAAAAGACTTATTCTGACAGTGACCATGTTGGGGATTGTTGATCTGTGAAGTGGCAGTAAAAATAAAAAAAAAAATTTAAAAACCTGATTACAAAATATATTAAGAAAACTCAAAAGGTTTGATTAATTTATGAAAACTCCATAGAATACTTTCTAATACATGTTTTTCCTTCAACAGTCATGCTAATGTCAGAATTTGTGTGTTTTATCACTTATACTTTGTGCACATATTGATGCTGTTTTATGGAAAACGCAAGCACAGCAGTAAATAATTATCAGCGGTTACAATTTAAATGTATATTTGCAGTATATACTGTACTGTATCCTGAAATGCCAAATTAGAAATGAGAAGATGATGAAAAGTTATATTTTGTTTAATATACTTTAAACAAACTGATCACAAAATGTCCTAATCAGTTTGACTTTGTTGGTACCCTAGAGTGGCACATATCCTGGAAGAAGTCCTATCAGGTTTATTTGGATTTAAAAAACCAAAATAATAATAATAATAATATATTACATTTATATAGCATTTTTCTGGCTACTCACAGCGATTTTCATAGACATACTTAAAAAGACAGTGTAAGCGCTTGATTTTTTTAATTAGTGGATGAGTAAGGACATAGTAAACAAAAAGTGATATAGAAGACTTCCTTCAATCTCTTTAAATAAACTATGGACAGTTTTGTAATTCCAGTGTTAATTTACAAGCAGAAGACGGGGGCACGCGTTTCTACAGCATAGACCAAGCTGTGGAAATAAGTGTCTCCTCTGCTAGAAGGGATTAAGAGACACACTCGATATGAAAACGTTATAAAAGACTGTCTAATAGACTTATTAAAGAAACTGTGCACAATTGTAACTGCCTGGTGTTCATTTTGTAATGGACCACAGCAGATAAGGAATGCCACAGGCTGCTAAAAGTTTTTTAAATACATTTGATGAGTTTTAATCTCCCATGAAAACGGTGCAGAGAACTCCTATGTGTTTTATAGGATAATTGCACCTGCTGTGAAAATGAGAATCCTCTCCAATGTACAGGAGGTGAAAGGGTGGGTGTGATAGGAAATTTATTTATTTATTTATATAGAACTACTGTATATTTCATTCCAATAGTTTTAATGGCTCACATGGCGGAGGTGAAATTTGAGTTCAACAACAAAACCTTTCCGTGGATTTTTCCCCCCTTTTTATTCCCAGGAAAAACCACCTGTGTAAATGTTTAAGAGCAAGCTGTCACTTATAGCATGACAATGGATTGCTACATTTATTTTAACGAGCTCATCATTTTACCAAAGTTTACTGTCCGCCCTCAATCACAGAGCACCCCAGTAAAACGTCAATAGCGTTTAATTTACCTGCAGCCTTAGAACGCAGACATCAGGACATCGCTGTGCGTGCATGTTTATTAACAGATATGACAGCATTTTGCACGGAGCATGCGCTAAAACAAATTGATTAAGATCAGCGATTTTCAACGGTTCACATGTTTGCCGTAAGATTTTTTTAAAGCAAACTAATTAAAAACTTCTTTGAAGAAATTTGACACAAAATAAGTCTACGACGCAGATTCTATACCATTTTATAGGAATTTTACATCATTATTTTAATAATATACATACACTATGTGTGGACTATAAAGCAATACATGTATAATTTCGTGCATTTTAACCAGTTGACATCTCTCAACTTGTTAAAAAGTTGAATATAATTAATTTATATGAACCTTTACTTCAATAATATACACATTATGTTTGCATTGCGTGTGCACCTTGCTGTGTAATTATTTCAATGAACTCGTGGTATTGTCCTTATTCATACCCACACGCAGCGGCTGAATTTGATCATGCATTACACGTATAATAATAATAATAATAATAATAATAATAATAATAATAATAATAATACTATTATTATTATTGTTATTAATTCCTTACATTTCTTACTACTCAAAGCAATTTGTAAAATAAATAAGTAAATAAATAAAATAACAGAAAGGAAGCCCCCCGGACACAAACCAGTGATCATTTAACTGCGAGTCAGCAATCTTACCACCACCTCTTCCTTATAGATACGCGCATTATAATTTTGAGCACTACGGGTAAGTAATAGCTATTTTCTTTTGTAAGTCAATCAAAATGCTTAAGCCTAAAAAAGATCGCCCTATCAAAATAAGAGACTCTTTCACCTTGTTGAAGTGAATCATCTTTAAATTAAATGCTGCCAATAAGGAATAATAGAAATCACCCGCTGCTTTCTAACTTTGACGAACTAAAGTTTTATTGGGTGAAAAAAATGATCTTCTGTGACAGATACACTTAATCAGCAGTATGTGACCCACGATGTGTGAGTTTGAGTATTTGTGTTGTGTATGCTGCGTGTGTTTGGTTTTCTCAGTTTTACAATAAAAACAGACCTCAGTTATTTGTGAAGCAGGAATATTCTGATCATTCTGGTCCCTGATCACTGATAAACATTCAGAAGAAACAGTGCTATTCCAGTGTTTTCCTCCATAACATCCTTTCAGCAAACAGGACTAAGTTCCTTGCTGAACCAGATCGCCTTTAATGAAATGCTGCCAATACGGAATAACAGAAATCACCGGGCGGCTTTCGGTCAATGATAAACCAGCGTCTGTTGAGGTGAAAACATGGGAGGTACTGCGGTTGCATTCAATGCTTCCTGGTAACTCAGCTTTTGAGAAGAATCTGTTTTATGGGGTGAAAAAATAATCGTCCTTGACAGATACGCTTAATCAGTAGTACGTGCGACCCACGATTTGTGAGTGTGAGTGTGTGTGTGAGCGTATGCGTGCTTGTGTGTGGTTTTGTTAGTTTTACTATAAAAATAGTTAAACATCAGTTATTTGTGATGCGGGAATATTCTGGTCATTTTGATCCCTGATGAACATTTAAAGAAACAGAGCAACTCCAGTGTTTTCCTTCATAAAATCCTTTCAGCAAACAGGACTAAGTTCCTTGCTGAAGCAGATCGCCCTTTAATGAAATGCTACCAATACGGAATAACAGATATCACCGGCAGCTTTCCACCAATGATAAACCAGCGTCTGAGGAGGTGAAAAATGGGAGGTACTGTGGTTGTGATTAATGCTTTCTAGTAACTCTGCTTTTGAGAAGAATCTGTCATGGGAGGGACAAGAGGGAGCGAGTGAGGCGGGTACAATGAGCGGGGGACGGAGCGAGGCGAGAGGCGGTATCTGCGAGTGTTTTAAATAATGAAAGGAAAAAAGTGCTTTGAAATCGAGGACCCCAACAAATAGGGCTTACTGAAACAAAAGCGACAGACAAGCGTATGCTGCTTGTATAAAATGTTCACAATAATTACAACAGTGTTGAAGCAATGATGAAGCAAAAGGGAGATGCTAAACATGGGTGACCGTTGTGCCTGCCCATAAATCCCAACCAATGTATATATCTGAACCGATCTATCTGAACCAATATATATATCAGAACGGATGTATCTGAACCGATGTATATATCTAAACCAATCTATTTTAACCAATATATATATTTAAACCAATGTATATCAACCAATATATATATCTCAACCAATGTATATATTTGAACGGATGTATTCAAACCAATGTATAAATCTGAACGGATGTATTCAAACCGATGTATATATCTCAACCAATACATCCCAACCAATGTATATATTTGAACCGAAATATATATCTGAATGGATGTATTAAAACCAATGTATATATTCAAACCAATGTATCTGAACCGATATAAATATCTGAACCAATGTATATATTTACAAACCAATCTTTTTTCCTGAACGGCCCCTCATAATATATATATATATATATATATATATATATATATATATATATATATATATATATATACTGTATATATTTGTGCCTCTTCTGCTCAGGAGCATCTTTTTGTTTCTTCAGATCACATTGAAAGTGTTTGTGTTGTGACAGATAGAGGAGCTGTCGTCCCCTTGAACCCTCAGACCAGACACCAGATAAAAGTCCAATAATTGACTTAATTAAAGTAATAATGTGCACAAAGCACCCTCCACTCCACTATATTCATTAATCAATAACAATACTCCAATCAATAAACAATCCTCCACTTCCAGAGGTGTTGTCACCCTGCCACCCAACTCAGCTCAACACTGGGATCTCTCACAGTCCTTTAAATTGTTCTTGACCCAGAAGTGCTTCTGAACCCTCTGTCCATAAAACTTCCTAACACTTCTGGGTCAGATCAAAACTCCAATGTCCATGATTCCCTGTTGGCATTCGCACCTCCGTGCTGCAGGAGGTCTCCATCTGGCGGCCTGGGAGTATTAGCCGAGATGATTGGCCGGCCATAGTCCACAGTGTATATTTATGTATATATATATATATGTGGGATTGGTTGGGACTGGCCACCCTTTCTAATGAAAATTGGGAATTTGGGGTGTTTTAGGGGAGAGTTTGTGATATGGCATGGGCATTTGCTGGAGGGACTGTTAATGGGGACTTTATTTTTGTGTGGCAATGAGGAAAATAGTGTAATATTTTTAGTTTAAATATATCCACGTTCAATTTTTTCCCCAAATGTTTCTTTTTGTTTAATCTTTGCTAAATACTAACCTGGCAGGGGAGAAGTGACAGAACAGCCAGGTCCAATGTTTTAAGTTATTGTTAATGTAGGCTGGCACTCTTTGGAGTCTAGAGCAATTGTTACAACAACAAGTTCTACAAAAATTCTGAACTCATTGCCACTGATTGATGTCTTTCTTAGTTGCTCCTGTTTGGAGTGCATTATGGAAATCTTGTCAACTAAAAACAAAATCTTGAATTCATTTCTCAGCATCTTGTAATGTTAGGAGAGGAGTAACTAAATTAAGATGGCAGAGAGCTTCACAGGTTCTTGTTTGCACATGTAAGTCTACATGTAAGTTTCCCAATATTAGCAGCCTAATGACTTGAGAATAAAAGCCTTGACCCTTGTGGCATATTCTTAAAATAGCCTGTGTGAAATGGCTAAGTTAATTAGAAAATGGTTTGCTTTTCCAAGGCACATGTTTTATATATGTCTTAAACTCAAGACAGCTGGGTGCCAGTGAGAAAGAATATTTAGAATTAAGGTGCTTTCCAAATAATAAAAGTATGATGGTAATAGAACTATAAGAAGCATGACACTTATTTATTAAATAAGGATGTATTAAGCTAACTGAACAAATGTAATCTAATGCAAATACTAAAGCTATAAGAATGTAATTTCTTCATAACTAATGTAATGTACTAAATTAACCTTTATGTAACCCTTGATATTTTATGAGCAATGTGCATGCAAACAAGTATAAGGAAGTGACCATTATCTAAATCCGCTGAGTTGCATACATCCTATAACCATTAGGACAAAACTTGCTGTAACTGGACTTACTGTATGTATGTTCAAGCTAGCAGAAGTGTATTTCCTAAAACTGTGAAAATTCTGACTTCTCTTTATCTGTAAAAAACACGGTGTTTTACTGCACGTACAAATTCAGGATGTGGACAGGGGCTATAGCAATTCATGTAATAACCTCAAGATGAACTGCTATGTTTCTTTTTTTTATTCTTATCAATTAACTTGAGTATTTAAAGGAAGTCTCTCTTTCCCTCTGGTGAGCTGAAGGTCTGTAGCACACTGGAACGTGACAAGGGCTGCAGTCTCTCTGCCAACAAGAATAAAGAAATTGCTTTTTACTTTTTATTGGTGTTTGCCTTCTGTTGTTCTCCGACTTTCAGCGTCCACACCAGTAACATTTTATGCCGGCTTCACCATTTTTTATGATGTCCTGCAGCCCTGGGCTGAACAGGTGCCTTACCATGATATAATGGCCCTATTGCAAAATGCTTGTTAAACCTCATTTGTCAAATCTAAATCTTTGCTGTCGTTTGGTTTGTACATTTTCCCAGATACGGACTGTCACCCTATGAAGGATTCAATGTTGTTGTGCACCTGATGTTGTCAGGATAGGTAGGTAGCAATCAGCTTTCCTCCATTGGGCTAATTGGATTTTATTTGAAGATCCTATTGTTAGAAAAGAGTGCCAGTGGTGTCAAGCTTTGCTGCTGTTACTGTGATTATGGTGGACTTGTTATTGAGTTTTATGTCTGTCTATTAAAATATTATTGTTGACACAAGCGTAAATGGTTGAAATGCTGTTGGGACCATTACAAATTGATCACTAAGCAGAGGAAGATTATACTTGTACTCTGTGAAACAGGGAGAAGAAATGAGTGTCAGTAGATGAGTAAGAACAGATGGTCCAGTAAACGGGGAATTACTGAACCACAATGAAGACACCAAAACAGAAGATTAAAGGTGAATCTATAAGAGCAATGAAAAACCAAACATTACTGAGGGGATGTGAGCACAAGGTGCTAATTTTTACAGAGCCACCTAATTTGATTATTGGCAGACAATTGTCAGAAATCAAAATAACTGCAGGGAGTCATCATGGTGGATTAACCAATTTGTGATGAAGCTGAGCTGAAGTGATGACAGAAGACAAAAGGAATAGATATGCATGACTGTTTTATTTTAATAGATCACATAATGTCTGTAGTGGTTACAGGCTTCAGTGGATGCAGATCTTCGTTTCTCCTACATAAAAAGAGATTAAAAGATAAATGAACAGACTGTAGTGAATGTAACAATTAAACTTTTACTCAAATTACTGCAGGAGGTCGTATGGTGAAGGACTATAGTTGTCAGAAGATAAAAAAAAGTTTAGATGGACAATGACACACAAGATTTTAACTAACGTAAGACACTAAAATAACAAACAAAGACATTTTTGTCATTTTCATTTTAGAAGTTTTAAAACAATTGGGAAAGAATTGAACTACGTATTTGGATTATAGTGAGGTATAGAAAACATGCAGGAGAATGATAGAGTCCTATCTCACCTCTTACCTGTAACTATCGGGGCGTATACAACATGAAAAGTACACAGAGTCTCTAAAAAGGAAGTTCATAAAATATAAAAATGAAATATCAGACCTATAGAAAACTACAGTTAGTTCAAGAGGACATAAATGAGGAATGTACAAAAACCACTAAGGGAAGGGCCTGGTTAATAAATTGATGGACAAGTCATAAATTTAAAAAAGGAAGGAAATTAACAACTGAGTGTAGGAATTATAAACGCTTGTTATCTGTGTGGACCACCATACCTGACACTCTGTATGAAAACAAACAATGAGCATTTGTAATAAAGGTATAGAACTTAGAAACAAGTAAAAACTGAACAGTTGTGAGTGCACATGTATTCATCCCCTTTGCTGTGAAACCCCTCAATCAGATTTCATTCAACCAGTTAACTTCAGAGATTACATCATTAGTCATTATGGTCCACCTGTGTGCCATCAGAGGGCCACATGATCTGTCACATGCATAAATAGACCTGTTCTGAAAATACTCCTGACTCTGCAACACCACTAAATGAGTAACATGAAGAACAATGAGCAACCCCTACAGGTCAGAGACAAAGGTGAGGAGAAACAGAGACCGTGGTTGTGTTATAAAAAATATCCCCTGGAACACCATGAAATCTATTAAAACAAAACATAAAGAATATGTCACCTCTACAAATCTGACAAGAGAAGGCTACCCATCAAATATCACAGATTGGGCAAGGAGGGCAATCATCAGAGATAATAATAATAATTCTTTATTTATTTGTAACATGTATAGTTATACAGGACAACACGCAGTAAAATTAATCTTTTTCGCATACCCCTTGGGGTCAGAGCTCAGGGTCAGCCATTGCACAGCACCCCTGGAGCAATTGAAGGTTAAGGGCCTAGCAGAGTAGCATGTCTTTTGGCAGTGACAGGGATTCAAACCGGTAACCATCGGGATGCCCACGCCGATCCTCAGAGCCACCACTCCACCCTCAACAAAGACACCAAGGATAACACTGCAGGAGCTGCAAAGATCCACGGCAGATATGGGAGTATCTGTCCATAGGACCACTTTAAGCCATACTGTACACTCCACAGAGCGAGGCTTTATGGAAGAGCAGACAGAAAAAACGACATTTATAAACAACAAAAGGAGATGACACATTTGAAGTTTGCCCAACAGCATCTGGAGGGCTCCCCAAACACATGGGAGAAGGTTCTCTGGACAGATGAGGCTAAAAGTGAAGTTTTTGGCCATCATGGGAAACACCATTTGTGGCGCAAATCCCCATCACCCTGAGAACTCCATTCCCACAGTGAAGAATGGTGGTGGCAGGGTCATGCTGTGAGGACAGGCAAACTAGTCAGGACTGATGGAAATGTGGATGGCACCAAATACAAGGCAATTCTTGAGGAAGACCTGTTTGAATCTGCCAAGGTTCACCATCCAGCATGACAATGAATGACCCTAAACAGAATGCTAAAGCTGCACTTGAGTACTTTAAAGGGAAACATTTCAATGTCTTGGAATGGCCTCATCAAAGCCCAGACATCAATCTAATCAAAAATCTATGGCATGATTTGAAGATGGCTGTATACCAGTGCAACCCTCCAGACGTGAAGGAGTTGGAGCAGTTTGGACTTGAGGAATGGACAAAAATCTCAGTGATGAGATGTGCTAAGCTAATGGAGACATTCAAAGAGAAATCTCGAGCTGGAATAGCAGCAAAAGGGGGCTCTACACAGTATTTACTTTTAGCAGTGAATGTTTATGCATACTCAGGATTGCTGATTTGGCCTTAATATATTTTTGCATCACAATTAGAAAATATTTTGCACCTTCAAAGTGGTAGGGATGTTGTGTAAATCAAATGGTGTTCACCTCCCAAAAATCTATTTTAATTCCAGGTTGAAATGAGGCAAAGATGGACAAACACTGAGGTGGATGAATACTTTCACAAGGCTCTGTAAGTATCTTCTTGTAAAGTGAAATCTACAGCCTCAGGCGTACATACTAATTAGACTGAAATTAAGCAGCAAGTGTCATGCAGACATGAGACTAGCAGACGTGTATGTTATGGAGAGTGAGAAGAATATGTGAAACATTTTGCCCAAATGTAAAGGACTTCAAAAAAGCACAGTAAGGCAACAAAGACACTCACACATTTCTGTAATGAAGAATATAATGGGAATAAAGCAGTTGGAAGTTGTTTTGGAGTGAATCTGCACATTGCGGTAGTTTCTTTGATTGATGAATGACATGTTTGGTTTTTAAAGGTTTAGGCGGCACAGTAGTTAGTGATACTAGTTTTGTGATCCTGCATTCAACCACTGTTCCTCTTTGTTGTCAGTGCAGAATCTGCATGTTCTCCCTGTGTCTGTTTAGGATTATCTTCCACATCCAGAATGAGGGTGTTTTAAGTTCCTTGTTGATTCTCAGCTTCCCTCGGGTGGTTTTAGTGTGTGTGAGTGGGCACTGCAATGGCGTGGTGCCCATCCAGGGTCAGTTTGTTCTTCAAACCCCGTGATGTCAGCAGAGATTCTGCTTCTCCAAGACCCTGAATTATATGAATCAGAATTAAAAGTGTTATGTTGTGGTATTTACAGGCCTTGGAATAACACTTTTTTAATATCGATATTCACTTAAATATGTTTTGTTTAAGATAATTTGTTTTCCTGTGACAAACGTGTTTTCCTGTTTTGCTTTTTTAATTAGCGCACTGCTGTCTGCAAAGTACATATTTTAATAATAAGGGAGATTCCTCTACAAGCTGAGTCAAAGGTTTTCTGACGCATGCTTTATGCTGTCCACTTAAACTTTCCTTTTAGAATTTATCTCCTTCTGTATTACGTCAGTATTTTATTTAAAGAATTCTGGAAATGGATTTTATTCCTCCTTAGCTTGTTTTGCGTTTGCTTCATGACCCGTGACTTCATGTCTGGGTGCCAGTTAAGAATCCTGTGAAATTTACATAGCCACACAGTCTTAGAGGAACTCATTACAAAACACATCATGTGGAATAATTTAAAGTCTCAAGGACTGACATACCAGACTAGCACTGGCGTTCTCCTTTTTAAATGTGCTAAATGCTTAGGTGAACATCTTAGACATTTAACTTATAATGTGAGTGTCTGTTTGGAGAATCGGGAAATCTGGATCTGCCTGAAAAGACAAATATGTAACTGATGATATGAGTAAGGCTTTGGACAAAAGTGTTTTTTAACAGTGATGGCTTCACTCAATAAGCAACAAATACTGAAAGAGAATAAAATTGAAAAATAAAGAATTGTTGCCGCTTATAGGATGAAGCTTTATTCTGTTTTATTAAAACTATGGTGGCCAAAATGCTGTCATTGTCACTGACACTTTCAATACTTATTGTAAAGAATTCCCATTAGTCTCAAAGGTGGAACTCACAATGGAATCGTCTGTCAACATGAAATGGCTGCCTTACCTTCTCCATGCTGATCCTCCCCTTAGGCTCCTCTCAAGAAATGGCGTACTACTTGCTATGACTAGGAAGCCAAGCACAGCTTTAACTGAATTAAATTTAAGTGTAGGCCTGATCACAAACCTTCATAAGCCAGTTTCTATGGAAGAGCTTTGCCTTTTGACACAGTTCTGTAAAGGTGACAATCTCACCTTGAAATTCAGTACAGCCAAGAAAACGCTTGTGCACTTCACAGAGCAGGAGGCGAGCCACACTCCCATCTACACTCGGTAGATATTGTGAAGCAGTCAATGACATTCACATTCTTGGAGTATCGCTGTGGACCAGACGGGGGGTACAACACATCTCAGCTTTCATCAAAAAGACTCACTGATGCGGTTATTTCCTCACGTGACAAAAACTAGGGTACCTACTGCGGTGTTCCACAAGTTCATTAGGCGCACAATGCCATCTCTCCTGACCTCTCTCATGACAATCTGTTAGGGCACCTGCTCAGCCCAGGGACACCGGGCACTACAAAGGCATGTGAAGGTAGCTCTGAAAATTAGTGGTGAACAGCTCCGTTTTGTCCAAACCATAAATAACACATTTTTTAAATTAAAGACTGTTGTCCACTGTCACTGTTCTTCTTCGTCTGTTCAGAGCTTTTAGTCCCACTTCATTAGATTTTGGGACAGTTTTTATTTGAAGGTCATAAGGCTACTCAACATCTTTATAAGCATTTCTAATCTATCATCTACTATTGCTTTTCATGGCTCATCCTGTGTTCATTGTCTGTTGTATGTATTACACTACCACCACTCATCTGTGGGAGAAATGCAATTACAAAATTCAATCAATGATGTACTTCTTTGATCTGGTTATGGATGTGTTAAGTTGTGGAATAAAAGACCAAACCTCCTGGTGTAGGCTTTGAGCTGCTGTTGTGTTGCAAAAGAAAAGAGAAAGTGGAGAGAAAGTTGGAAGAATGGAGAAGGACTTTGGATAATAGAAGGATGAAAGTAAATAGGAAGAGGACTGAATTTTTGTGGTTTATTGATAAAAAGGATTCAGAAGTTATCTTGCAGGGAGAACTACTTAAAGAGAGCTCAAAATGGAGAATTACATGCAGAGATAACTCAGAGTGCAGTTTGGATGAATCAAATGGAAGGTTTTTAGGACAGCAGTTAGAGCAGCAGGAGAAGAAGGTGCATGTTGAAGAAATGATAATATTAAAGATAGAAGTGTGGAATTACAAAAAAAGGACAGAATAAAAAATAAGATAGTCAAAGGTACAACAGAAGTGGGAGAGACAATTAAGAAATACAGGAAAGTCGAGTGAAGTTGTATGGACAGGTGATGAGGACAGATGATGACTATGTGGGAAAAAGAGGCCAAAGCAGAGATGGATGGATAAAGCAAAGGAAAAGGGCCTGACTGGCGAGGAGTTGAAGGACCAACTTGTTTTGAGAAGGTTGATCAGGCACATGGAGCCTCAAATAGACGTGGAAAAAAATGAAGAGCAAGAAGAATAAATTGTGTGCTGTGATTTAAATAAAGTTTTTCAGACAAAAATAAAGGTTTGGGGACTGTCCCCATATATTGTCGGCGAGACAATAAGCAAAAATGATGATTCAAAGTCTTGAAATACAGTGAATGAATGATTCAGACAAAATGTCATTTATATCTAAATGACAAAACATGTGACAGGAAGTGGTTGGCAGTCTGGAAGCTTTAACAGGAAGGGACGTCATCAGGGATGGCCGGACGTGACGTCATCACGGACATCTTGAAAACCTGAAAGTTGATTTATTATTTCCGTCTTGGTTTCTGTTGGCAAAAAGAGTTCAGGTAAGCACCACGTGACAACCCCTTTTCTCGCGATGTTTCACTCACCTTTGGGCTCTCTGACTGCCTCCTAATCGCACATGTGTGACAGTGCACATGACTATAAACCTGAACTTCAGTGTAAACCTTCACAATGTATTAAAAGCAGCAGATGGTTGCTTTTGTTCTTTGGTAAAATTTGATGTTTTAATTTTGTGTTTGAGAATATTCAACTTGATGTACCAATATCACTTATAATGCTATTAAGAAGAAAGAAAAAAAAATAAACAGACACCACAGGTGTTGAAGGTCAGTCCTACTGCTAATTTCAAAGATTTAAATGTAGACTAAAAGTTGAATAATTCTGTTTTCAGTCAGCATTGAAAACCATTCAGTGTGCTATATTGCTATATCTGAAAGTCTGTCGTGTTCATGTTATTTTAGAGTAAACCATCTGAAATAACCAGAAATATAGAAAAGATCTCCTAGTAGAGCATTAATACTCACCAGAGCCATTGTGACAAGCATAGCGAGGGTGGCAAGGAGGCAAACTGCTTTCTCAAAGAACATGGAGATCGGCTCAGATGATGAGGTCTCAGGGGTGTCTGATGCACTTTTGTATATACAGCTATGCAAATATTTAAATTAAATTAAAAATCTCATTCATTTGTATTGGTGTTTAAGACAGACACTGTGCAAAACATTTGGCTTTTTGTTAGTGATTGCTTTTAACATGTCAAGAGCCATTTGCACATACATTTTTTTACTGATGACCTAAAGGTAGTTTTATTAAGGCACATGCTTGTCACAGAAGAATCAAAAATAAAGAAATTAAGCATTCTGAGTTAATTATGCCACATCTTGTCTTTGAATGATCAAGAAATAGGCAGAGATACAAAGAAATGATGAAATAAATTATAAAGATAGTAAATAAGAACATTAGTATGGGTTCAGTCAGGTTAAGAAGTTCATGATAAAGCAAGCCAAAATAATGAAATAGAAATACATGAAGGGAGAAGTGAAGCAGCAAGAAAGGGAGACCAACAAACACAGAAGCTCACAGAAGAGCAGCTGTATACTGGAGGAAAGCCGTTCTAGGTGGGCTAATGCAGTTCTAGTCCTTTTAAGGTGCATATAATGTGCAAAGCACCTTTTAGGATAGCCATGTCTGTCTGTCTGACTGCATGAAACAACTTGCCCCCTTCAAGGAAATTTTTCTGGACAGTTCCGTTTTGTTAAGATATGTCGAGCAGACTGTACTGCAAAAGTTTCTTCCATTGAAAACTATTGGTAAATTTGCAACCTCTTGCATTGGCAAACCTAGGAACATTCTTTGTGACTTGAACTACAAATGATTCTACTATTTCAATTTTACTCTGACAATGGTTACACCAACTTGTGTTTTTTGTATGCTTTCCTTTGTTTTCACCTTTCATAGACAAAACTGATGGCAAACACTTTCCCAATACAAATTAATGGAATACCAGCAGGGATAGGAACTCAGTGTCCTGGCAGCTTGCGTATGTGGGATGCCAAACCTCTTTCAATAAGTTTAGCTGCCGCTAAATATTCGCAGGCAAATCCACAACTTAATACCGGAAATGCCTGTTAAACATCTTAGATTCATGAGTACCGATTTGGGTAGTGAACACTTCGATGAATGAAACCTGTTATCTTTACAACGGCTGACAAACATGTAATATAACTTGAACACTACACATCCTCCAAATACTAACCTGATTGAAAGAAATAATGATAATCAAATCCTTGATGACAGCAACACTTATAAAAGTCACAAAACAATTACATTGACAATCATGTTAGATTATTTTTAAAATGTTTCCTTTTCTTTTTTATAACTGCATTAACACAATACTTCTTCGCTGCGAAGTGCAGGTATTTTGCTAGTTATGAATAAAGTACCCAGAGGCTGTAAATCGTACGTTTTTGTACACAGTCCAAACAAACATTTAGTCAGTTCTATATGCTGTACACTCTACATATTATAGTGATTCACAATTTGACTGTCACTAAGCTTTCCTACAGTGGTCAAACACTCAGGTGACAGGGACAGTCCTGATTTCAGGCTATGAGTCCCATTAAATGACTGGCATCTAATAAGATATCGCTCTGCCAAAGGCAAACATCCCCACAATATATTTAGAAAAGTTCAAGGTGGACCTCCTATATCCCAGCTCCAGGTCTGATGTAATTTACGTATCATAGTTACGTTGAATAGTTAAAGAGGCATATAACTCTGATGCTTTGCCACCTTAAGGCTGATTGGACCATAATTTGGTACAATTCATACCAGCATATAAACCCATTGTCCAGCAATTGCCCAGGCAACTATTAATCATATAAAGGTGTAGAAGATGCTCTGATCTCATTTCTCCACAGAGCAGCACAGTCATATGATGGTCTTTGAACTTTCCAGTGTGTTTAATACCATTCTACCTCATTCACTGGGGAAAACGCTCAAAGATTTGTATCTTGATACTCCCACAATTTCCTGGATCATAGACTACCTGACCAACAGACAGCAGTTTGTGAGGCTGAGGGACTGTGTATCAGAAATGGTGGTGTATAATAGCAGAGCATCGCAGGAAGCTATCCTGACTCCCTTCCTGTTCACCCTCTTCACAACAGACTTCCAGAACAATACCAGTGCTTGCCACCTACAGAAAGTCTCAGATAACATTATAGGTTGCATTAAAAATGGAGATGAGTCTGAGTATAG